>NW_011499862.1:1914658-2003184 GCF_000495115.2 Populus euphratica
CGTGTAGTGACAGAATACATGAAGTAGATGGATGGCCAAGTCGCTGATGCCAAATCATAGAATTAGGGATATTTTAAGAATGGAAGGCAAAGGCAGAGAAAGACTTTTAGTGATAAAGTCCATCGCGTACTTTAGTCGTTCCAATCAGCTTCCTTGTTAATAGGTCCTGAAAAACACACAAGGTAGAAAACAAATATGGCAACACAATTAAAAGTTGTGGTGAGTTTGCTAATAGATAATAAATTAAATTTAAAAGAAGGTACATATAGAACATTGAAAAGAAAGATATAGGGTGAAATATGTAATGTGCTAGTATGAGTTATAGAAACAATATCACCATTTGGAAGTTTAATAGGACATGGTTGATGCAGGGATTGAACATTATTAAAGGATGATAAATTCGAAGTTATATGATCTGAGGCACCTGAATCAGTGATCCATTTATGATTAGAAAAAGAAGCAGAATTGCAAGAAGCAAGGTCACCAGCAAAGTTGGAAGAATTGGTGTTCAAAACCAAATTATTCACTGGTGATAGAAGATCTAAAAGGTGAGAGCGTTGGTCACTAGTGAGGCTAGGAATATTAATCTCAGAAGATGTTGAAGAACTGATGGCATTATTCACTGTCATTGATGAGCCAACATGTCCATTAATTGCTTCATAGTATTGAGGTTTGTTCTTGGGGTAACCATGCAGCTTGTAACAATTGGATTTCCAGTGACCATCACGATCACAATAGTTGTATTTTGGTCTATCACGTCCTCCTCTTCCCTTATTATCAGAAGGATGTGCAAGAAGGCGAGAAGCTACCATGACAACAAATTCTGTTGGAATACTAGAGATATGCAGGAGACGTTGTTTCTCCTTGTCGCACGTGTGCGGCGTCGCGGCGATCATCCACCATCCATTCTAACGATGGGATGTGGTGTATTTCTAGCAAGATATGAAGAGACAAGGAATTCTTGTCTCTTATTAGTGAAAACATTGAATAGTAGTCGCCGCCTAGTATTCTGGTAACTAGGAACCCTAACTGGTCTTTAGAGATCGGGTACGGAGACAGGTTGCGTAAAGGGAAGGTATTAGCACCCCGACTACGCCCTACCTAAGGTAGGCTGCATTGTTTTGTCTGATAAAATATGAAATCATGTTGTGGTATCTAATTATATGTGTATCTAAAACCAAAGAAACTTTTAAAATCAAGAATACGTGTTACGTATAACCTCATAATCCCTGATACTAAACAAAACAAAAAAATTTCTTGTTGTTTTTGATATTTTGGCCAATGTTCTCTTGACTTTAATAAACTAGTTATTAAAGCCAAAATGCATGCTAAAATATTGTTTTTGATGTATGAAAAATACAATATGATTTTATTTTATTTTTTAGCTTTGAGACACTTGGCCGTATGCACAAAAACTTTTTTTTTTGTTGATTTTAATTTTTTTTTTGATAAAAAATAACTCGGGTATTTTTAATACCGTATTTGTATATTTTTTTTTGACAAAAAATATAGACCAATACTAAACAAAAAAGGCATAAATAATAAAAAGAGAAAAATATAAAAATATAAAAAATTATTTTTTAAAAAATGGGCCGGACTCGACCCAGATCAGTGGGTTGGGCCGGACCCGGCCACCGTGTACAGTAACCACCCCCCCTTCATTTTCTGCAGAACGTGAATTAATTCACTTTCTGCATGCTAATGCAGACCAAAAAAATAAAGAGACAGGGCAACCGAAGATTACCTGGGATTGGTGTCGAGGCGGTGCTGCTGGCGGCGGAGACACGGTGCCCGGTGCTTTGCTGTGTTTTTCTTCTCTCTCTCTCCTCGGTTTTTCACAGTTTTCTCCTTCTTCTTCTCTGTCTTTTTTTATTTTTTTGCTCTCTCTTTTCTCTTCTCCTCTCTCTCGTGTTTGGTTTCCTTCTCTCTTTCTTTTTCTCCCTCTCTTCGTGTCTGCCCTTTTTTTTTTCACTTGCTGCCTCCCCTGCTTTTATAGGCAAAAAACAGGGGAGGGGACGTGGCTGGGGCGGCCACTGTGCAGCTGCTCCTCCACCGTTCTTCGAGCACGTGGAAAGTGGGTTGTGTCGGCGTCTTTTTGAAGTTGAATTGTCGGTAAAAAGATCGGTGAAAACAGAGGAGAAAAACACATTTTCTTCCCCTGTTCTCTGCGTGTCTAGGGGAAGAAGATGATGGTACTGTTCAAAACGACACCGTTTTGAGTTTTCTGTTTTTTTTTTAATGAATAGTGCATATGAACAGTGCATAAAATGACGTCGTTTTTCCCAAAACGCATCGTTTCATTTAACTGAGATTTGGCGCCAAAATGCGTCAGATTCAAAATCAGGCCTTCAATTTGGGTGTGTTTTACAATTTGGTCCTTGGTTTTGGATTTCTTCAATTAAGTCCCTAATTGGCCATCAAAATTCAATATTTATGCAATTAAGTCCTTGATTTGACCAAATTAACTCTCAAAAATTATATTTTGACTCCTGAATTTTAATTGCTTCTAATAAAATCCCAAATTAACTAAAAAATCAAATGTTCTTGTAATCAAAACCTCCATAAATTTAATTAAATCTTTATTAAAATTTAATTGAATCCATAAACATTTTATTTTGGATTTTTCTTCCTAAAATTAATTTTCTTTGTCAACAAGGTTCTCATTAGTTAACAAAATACTGTCAAATTTTAATCTTTGTAATTGTAAACCTTCTCAACTAATTTTTGACCATTTTCTGAACATTCTGACATCCTTTTTTTTTTACTGTTATTATTTTTAAATTAGTTATTATTATTATTATTTTTAATTATTTTTCATTTTCTTATTTTTCTATATATATATATATATATATATATATTTACGCGGGGACCCAAAAATGGGTTACAACACTCCTCTTGATGCAAAATTGAATATACTTTCGTGATAAGAGGTAAAGAATCCATAGCCAAAATCTAGCTACGAATTGGAGCATAAAAATCATGTAATCCTATTAAGAACTGAAAAACCCGCTTAATATCTTACATATGAATTAATTCTTTTAAGACACCATAAGTGCATTTTGGTGCAGAGTGAGCATTGCAAACTCATCCTAGTAACCTTTAAGTGTAGTGAAATGTGTAGGAATGGTTATGAAACCTTAGATAAGGGTAGCAACATCATGCTCTAATTTAAAAATCCTAGGATTGTTGCTTTAAGAAAAACGATCTTCAAGATCAAGCCATACATCACGACGATAATCATGATAAATCAAACTATTAATAATGGATTTATTAATGGAGTTGAGAATACATGATAAAACCATGTCACTGCAGCGATTCCATAATTAAATTTCTGCTATGGACGATGTTGGTTTGGAGAGAGAACCATTAATAAAACTCAGTTTATTTTTAGCGTTCAATGCCATTTTCATGGCTCGCTTCCAGGTAGGATAATTGTCACCATTAAGAAGAATAGAAACCAGGATGGAACCTGGTGATCCGTAGAGTGAAGAAAATATAGAGATGATATATCAGGAATTAACGAAGATGTTAAAGGGGAAACTTCCTTAGAATGGAGAAGATCTGAGGATGAAAAATGTATATAAAAAATGAAGAACTTGTATAGAGATAGAACACTCTAATACCATATAAAGCTTGAAGAATACCGTTTTGTTCTATATTATTCATGCTTACAACTGGTATATATAATATAGGGAAATGAAACACGATCCAAGAATAAAGCCTAAATAATTGCTATCCGAAAATAATTTCTAAACATAAGTTTTCAATAACTGGATAATGAGTTATATATGAAATGTGAAGATATATGTGCAGATATGGTGTTGACATATCTTGATAAAGAGAAAAAAATGATGATGAAGAAAACATAGTTTGGGCACATATATGGTTATGGAGGGGTTTTGCTGCTAACGTGGGTCACTGCACTTCCGTTAGAGATGAGATGGGGCAGTGACCAAGGTACGCTAACTTGCTTAATCAGGACGATGGGTGCCGCAAGCTCTGGTGGCGGAAGTTGATTCTAAAGTGGGGGTCCATTTCTTACAAGCACACCTACCAATCAATTTGTCTTTGATTTCCACAGCGAAAAAAAGTTACTTGCAAGAGATTGGGAGATCCAACTTTATCATGCGTGAAGAGAATTTGATATTTCAAGGTTGGTGGGAAGATTCTTTTTTGGAGCAGCCATCTCCTGCTGTTTTCCCTTCAGGGTTTCACAGTGATCCCTCGCGCTTGTTTGGTACTGTTGCTGTGGCTGCATTTTACAATAAAAGCAGGACTTTGATGTTTGGTAATATTAAACCCCATTTTTATTTGACATGGACCCCATGTAAAAACTGAGGTTGGACCTCAGCTAACTCACACCTGCTTTTCACTCTGTGCTCTCCTCTCACCGACACTTTTTTCATTGTAACAAAACTTTCCTTGCCCGAGCTAACAGCTTTGTTCCCTTCTCCTAACTTAAACTTTATTTGGATAAAAGATTGACGAACAGACGCACTCAAGGTTTACAATGGCCATTGGACTAGGTAGTCTGGTGTGTCGAGAGCCATCATATTGAAAATCCTTCTATGATGGGTCCTACACCTTAGTGTCTTTCTTGATCCTTGAGGAACAAGGACCGGTCTATCATAACAACAAAAGAGAAAGAGAGTTCGTTACTTGTTGAGGTGATGTTTTTCATGTAAGGATGGAGATAGTAATTCTTGAAGGGACCGTCCTTTCTCTTTTTATTAGTTTGACCAAAAACTGTTTACACTGCAAAGTATTATTATAACTTTTGGTTCTGTTCACCTAAAAAATTTCTATTTTTTTTTAATTCACGTATAATTGCATTTGAACTTTAATTGTGTTAAAACTAGAACATGTTTATGGATCTGTTTTTTTATTTATTTTATATATAAAAATTTATTGTATAATACTTGTAATAAAATACATGTTTTTTAAAACTTATTTTTTAAAAAACCACAACTAAATTGTAGTTGCATCAATAATATTACATAACTATATCAGAAGACAATCGCAAGATGATGGGATTTTTTTTAGTATGATCGCAATTTCAATTTCATTTCAGATGATTTTTTATCTAATATTGTACATCGCTCAGCTATTCAAGAACTACAACAGCCTTTACGTATAGATTTTGTATAAAATTGAATTGTAAATAGTTTAATGGGATAATAAAAAACTTTTATTAATGTACAAGAATTATTCATTTTGTTATGTAATCATACTTCTAAAACAATAATATTTTGCCAATATATATATATGATGTCTTTTTCAGTAGTTTTACAATCAAATCTCATATAAAAAACATATTAACCATAAAACAACAAACTGTTTTTTTACAATCGCAGTTTTAACCAAATATTTTAAAATTAACAACAAACCTCACAAAAAATACTTTTTATTAAATTATTTTTTTAAAATCATAATCACAATAGCAATCATAATATCAAAAAGATAAATGTACCCCTTTTCTAAATATTTTAATTGTTATAATTGATGTATCCAATTTGGTGATTATTACTCAATTAAAAAAGAGATTTTCTTGCAAAATTTGATATAGTTTCTTCTCTCTCTCTTTTTTTCTCTTTTTGAAGGCCTAAAACCAGGGAGCACATGCGGGATTCCCCACCTCTCTGTATATATAAATCCCTAATTTGAGAAAATAAAATAATTATTACTCGAATTGGTATAAATTAATATTACAATAAACATTTTGAGAATTAATGAGTTTTGATTGACACTTTCATGCTTTCCCTCTCTTCTCTTAAAAACAGCATTAATTAACATGTCATAATACTATCTAATCAATATCAATAAAATCACTAGTGTGTGTGTGTAACATAACATGTTCCGAAGCCAAACAATTAGAGAAATCATATTCTCCTAATTTGATGCTTTATAGTAATTAAGTGGTTAGGTACAACATTTTCTTCCTGACTTTTTCATTATTTTTTTTAGACGGATACTTAAAATTGGAGGTATTTTATAATTTGTTCCAAGCCAAATTAAATTGCACACTTATTTTATTTACGTAATTAAATATATTACATCTTATACTTCTTCTTTTTTCCCACTTCATCTCCAGGAGGTTTTTTTTCTGATATAGTAAATTTTCTTTTTATGTATACATATACAGGTTAATTAAAGAAGAGAAAACGTTACAATTAATAATTATTAGAATATTTAAAAAATGTGAATTTTAATATGATTTCATAAATGGCATCCATCAAAAGTAATTAGTATAGATAATAATAATAATAATAATAATAATAATAATAATAATGACAGCATTAACAACATTAAAAGCAGGAACTAAGCCCAAGTGGGATTCTCTCCCACCCTCTCTGTATTTAATAAATCCTCAATTAGGAACAAATCTTGAGCTTCTCTTCCTAGTTCTATCTGCAACTATCTTCCAAAACAGGCAAGCACCAACCAACCCCTAACATGGCTTCTAGTGATTATGGAAATGAAAATCCTGCCTTGCATCACAAGGTTAAGGGAAAAGAAATGATGGGTTATAGTGTGATTGAGTCGCCTGCTATCACTGATTTCAAACAAGTTGCTAAAAAGATACTTTTTTGTCTGAAAAACATTCAACAACTCATGGCGGAAGAGAGGAAAGGGGTTCAGGAGGAAATCGATC
Organism: Populus euphratica; assembly: GCF_000495115.2. Classification (NCBI taxonomy): domain Eukaryota; kingdom Viridiplantae; phylum Streptophyta; class Magnoliopsida; order Malpighiales; family Salicaceae; genus Populus; species Populus euphratica. The sequence goes on from NW_011499862.1 coordinate 1,921,311, forward strand.
CAGAAAAAAGGGTCTCTCCTGTATTGGAGGTGAAGGTTTATTTCGGTGATCATGACCAATTACATCAACACGTTGCTGTGGCTTTGGATGTTGAAGAGGACAACGAAACTAATTACAAAAAATAATTATAAAGGTATCTGCCTCTCCTCCAGCTATAGTCATGGACGTGGAAGGAGAGGAGAAAGACGAGGTCGAGGAGGAGGATATTATAAAAAGATAGGTGGGTGGTTGAGTTGGACGATGGCTGGGACTCTAAGCGTGTAGTAGACGATCCTGAAGAATATACTCGGTGTATGCAATACGAGAAAAAGGAAAGAAGGAATCTTTTGCTGTACTATCATAAGTCTGCTTCCGCATCCAAAGTAATTAAGAAATGCTTTTAACAAACAAATTGTTCTTGTTCTTGTGGTTTGAAATTTCTCATAACTGATTGATTTTTGTTTTCTTCTTTTCTTAGGGTTTTGATATTGATTGTCCTCCTCCACCTGGCTACGTGCTGTCATGTACCTCCCATGGATCTTAATGACTCTTCTCATCTTGAAGCTGTCAACAGATGGCCAAATTTGCTGTTGAATATGTTAGGTTGGTTGCCATTTCATGTAAGGCATCAACCATTGACCATTGACTATTGGTAGCCACCATTGTTGAATGAGCTAGAGTTGGTGGCCACCAATATTGACAACAAAGCAAGAAGAGCCTCCATGAATGCCTATAAATAGAGGCATATGTGAGAGAGCAAAATGAGAGAGGAAGTAGAGCCAAAGATGTGAGAAATGTAGGAGAGAGTGGGCTGCCATTGCAGCACTAAAAAGAGAGAAATAGAGTGAGGTTGAGAGTTGCCAAAGAGGGGATGATTCCTCCTCCTCTACTGTTGTAAATCTTGTACTCTCCCTACATAATGCAATGGCTTCTCCCGTGGATGTAGGCGGTTTGCCGAACCACATAAAATACCATTTCTTAGTGTGCTTCTCCTTCTATGAGCAAATATCAGTACATCACCGGTCGGAAATTCCCAACAATTGGTATCGGAGCTTTCGGTTTAAAGTGGTGTTTGATTTTGCTCAAAAAATGAAAGTTGTCAGAATTATGTTTTGACCATACCACTGTGTAGAGGAGGAAGAGACGAAGCCACTGGTGAAAACCGTGTCAAAATTGGACATCGGAAACCACCGCACGCGCTGGCGGGGGGACTGTCCACGTCAACAGCCACGACAGCAGTTCTGCACAGTCATCATACACGTCCCCTGACACATCAGCACTCTGACCAGTCAAACTGCCACGTCAGATTTGGTTAACCTATATGTCCTACGTGGCTGACACGTCATTACAGCCACGTCAGCTCCCTGGGTTTTGATCCTGTGTGGCGGAGTCTACATGCAACCGGTTCTGAGATTGAATCTGGGCTGTTTATCAGGCCAGAATTGTTTTGATCAAATCTTAGCCGTCTAAAGTGCGATTTGGACGATTTCAGACTTGTTTCCAGCTAATTTGATCATTCTGAATGCAATGGTATGTCCGATCGTTGAGATTGAGATAAAAAATGGCAGTGATGAATTATTAAAGAGAGATTACCCGATTAGGAGGCATCTGATGGTCATCATGATGGTCGATGGAGATGAAGAAGAAGAAATCACACATGTTTGCCCAATTACATGTGTTGAACTATTATGTGGGGAATTTTAATTGCCTTAAAGGAAGGCAAAATTGGGACACTCTAAACACCCGATCATGTGGACAGTTTGAGGTGGAGAGTGAAATTTGATGAAGACCAATCTTGATGAATCTGAGCACTGGTAGTCTCGCCAGATGTTGAGAAATCAGGTATAAAACAAGGATACCCCAGATCACTTGTAAAGGAAAGTCGCGACAAAGCTAGCAAATTGTTGTATATACGAAAAGACAGTACGATGGATAGATATGGCCTAAGAAGTTCTGGCTAGGAGATTGGGTTTTAAGCGGGACCGTTGTGACCCCTCCAATCTTTCCTGGGAACTTGCTTAGTGGAAGGATTATCCATACGGTACTATTTTCGTATATGTGATAGTTTGTTATGAAACTGTTGAAGACTAGCAGGATGACAGCACAAAGGAACAGTTGGGTTCCGTATGATCAAGGATCTGATGGAGTGGTGATTTCTCCAAGGAAGTTAGATTCGGTGACTGTAATTTCTCGAGGGGAGAATTGATGAAGACCCTGATAATGGAAGAGCAATACAGCAAAAGGATAAAGATTGGCACCCTATTTTGACTTGGATAGATGTTGTGACAGGATGAGCTGCTGTCAAACATAAGCAAGGAATAGGGAGAAATTTGGAGAACAGAAAATGCACGAGGACACACGGAGATTGTGCAGGAGTACCCGGAGGATCCAACGAGGTACTGTAATGAGACAACAAGTGCAAGAAGAATAAGTGTTCCTAGATGAAGCTTAGAGCAGAGACTGTGTGAAGGTTGTACAACAGGAAGTCTCTTGTGCTCTTGATAAAGACAACAAGCGAGGACCTTTCCAATGCATGCAAGGATGGAAAGATGAGCTGTTGTAGATGCATCTAATTGAGGGGGTGCAAACGCCTGTGATAAAAGGCGATCGCCTATGATGAAAGGCGAAGACACCAAAAGGGAGTTGGTGTAGGTGGAGCTATCAAGCATAAAGGCATAGGAGCTTCAAACATAGAATATGAGATGGAAGATTGCGAAGAGTGCACCGCAACTTTCTCTTTCTATGTGATCAGTGGCAATGATCTCTCCCAAGTTCACATGGTGATAGAGAATCTTAGTCACTAGAGACATCCCCGATGAAGGAGGATGTGACTGCTTTATGACGGATGGAGACACCTCCGACAGAAGGTGTGTGGGTCATGAAAGGAACCCAAGTATAAACCGCCGCATGACGATGAGTGGAGACACCTCAGGAGAAGGTGTGAGGACCATGATATGAGTCTAATTTCAGACCGTCTCATGAAGACAGGCAGAGACACCTCAGAAGAAGGTGTAAGGACCGTTATATAAGTCCAAGTTTAGACCGTCTCATGACGACAGGCGAAGACACCTTAGGAGAAGGTGTGAGGACCGTGATATGAGTCCAAGTTCAAATCGTCTCATAATGATAGGAGGAGACACCTTAAAAGAAGGTGTGAGGGCCATGATAGGAGCCCAATTTCAGAACGCCCTAGAGCCAATGTGATGGCTGGATATAAGTGGACAAGTGTATAGCCAATGAAGTGACTATGATGAGTATGGAGACAAATGCAAGATTGACTTTCATGGATATTGCCCCCATGCTAAAGATCAATGAGCTAGAAGACATTTACCTTGGATAATAAGTGGATGACTTGTGGAGCATTAAGACGCGGCTGCTATGAAGGAGTAGAGGGCATGCGCAGGTTCCGGGAACAAGTTGACTCTTGTCAAGGTGGTGAGCTCGATGAAGGCATTGTAATACTCAGAGTATCAAGACATATATGGATCAACCTTTAATGGGCTGCCCTCATGGTTAAAGGTGGAAAGCTACCTGGACTCTTGAGACTAAGAGCAAGAGACTCACGGAGAAGTAAGGCGTGGTTCCTAGGGTGGAACAGAGGGCAGACGCAACTCCTGGATGAGTAGACTCTTAGAAGAATGGTGAGCTTGTGATTATATTAAGATACTCAGATAATGATTGTCGCACTTGAAATATTCGTTTGAGGGGGTGTTATAAGCCTTAATGTGAGGCTTGATGAATCATTCCGGACCGAGCATGGTTGATACGCTCGAAGGGGAATGTTGTTCTAGAGACAAGCGTTAACACTATTCAGATGTGATGTGACAGACCATCTGGTTATAGTGATCCTTTTGTGTGAGAAAAGGTGTGCTTTGGTTACTCTGATGATTGAAAGGTTTGGCGAGTACCTATAAACTTGGCCAAAGATGCTCTCAGAATGGAAAGTTTGGAAGAGCTGCAAGATGCAAGCTTGTGTTGAAGAAGCAAGAGGACAGTTGCCCCACATGAATGGCAAAGGGGGTGATTGTTAGGTTGGTTTCCATTTCATGTAAGGCATCAACCATTGACCATTGACTATTGGTAGCCACCATTGTTGAATGAGCTAGAGTTGGTGGCCACCAATATTGACAACAAAGCAAGAAGAGCCTCCATGAATGCCTATAAATAGAGGCATATGTGAGAGAGCAAAATGAGAGAGGAAGTAGAGCCAAAGATGTGAGAAATGTAGGAGAGAGTGGGCTGCCATTGCAGCACTAAAAAGAGAGAAATAGAGTGAGGTTGAGAGTTGCCAAAGAGGGGATGATTCCTCCTCCTCTACTGTTGTAAATCTTGTACTCTCCCTACATAATGCAATGGCTTCTCCCGTGGATATAGGCGGTTTGCCGAACAACGTAAAATACCGTTTCTCAGTGTGCTTCTCCTTCTATGAGCAAATATCAGTACATTACCGGTCGGAAATTCCCAACAGAATATTACGACACAAAATATAAGGAAAAGGTCCAAGTGCAGCAATTTGGGGATTAGTTCCTAGTGTCTTGGTCAGCAGCCAGCAAGGGAACACAAAATGAATATAATTATCTGCTTGGAACTACGTACTATAAACAAAGAATTATATACCTCGACGACTGGGGTTTATTTACATAAAGCAATATAAAATTCTCTCCTAAAACAACATTATTTACATTATAAATCTAATCCTGTTTAACTAATAATCAAGACTACAAATGTGTAAAAAAGGAGAGAACATTAAGAACATAATTAAGATACTCTTGGCTTTGCAGCCAAGGAAAAGCAAATTATTGATCACTTGCCAAGATGGCATTATTTTAATCTTGGGGTTCAATACCTCAATTCCTTCCGAAGTGACCCTAAGCAGCTCCCTTCAAGACCATGCCATTTCTACCTCTCTTAAGATCCAAAGTTAATGGCAATCATTCCAGGCCTGAAATGTGGAAGTTTTCTTTCACAATCTTGAGAATTTCCTTGTCCGGGATCCTTCAAGCACCATGTGCGTCTACATGCAAAAATTGACAGTGGTTTGATCAGGACACCAATAGCATAAGAGACCTGAACGATACACCCGGGAGCTAGCCCACTGGCAATGATGCTCTTGGCGGCCTGCCTAATGTGTAGCCTTAATTCAGGCTAAGATATGGAGTATCAATACGAAAAACAGGTCACTATTAGCCTTCATGCATGCAAAGATATCGAAACTGCATGCAGAAAATGAAAATTCTTTTACAAACATACAGTCCATTGTTAGCCTTCATGCGTGCTAAGATATGAATGAAAGCATAAAAGAAGTAAACAAGGCAGAAAAAACACCTGAATGCAAAGTAGATTCCAAGCTTTCTAGCCCTTCGTCGGTCTTGAGATTCAAAGTCGCTTTGGTTGCTTCCAATCCTATTTCTTTACTATTGCAATTTCCTCGCATACATCCTCAATTGTCTTAATAACTCGGCGCTTTGGTGTTTCTTGTAATATGATTTCCTTAAATTCATAAAAGTCTCTATTTGAAGCAATGGTGATGTGTTTACAAAGTGTTTGCCACTCATTTGTCAGGTATGGTATACAAGGCAATGATGTATTGATGCTCCATGTCAAGTTTGATGATGCATATTTTAGCATGGATTCAAACCTGATTGCCTCTGGAACCATGAGCACAATGGTTAATAGACCGTGTGCTCGTTTCTCCTCATATGCCTGGTCTACTTTAACTTTCTTCCCTTCTTTTGATGAATGGACTTTCTTCGGTTCTTGGGCCAAATTGTGTATTGCTACCATTAATTGCTGTCTCCCTAGTGGAAAACCAAGCCTGAGGGTACGTGCATTGCCCTCCAAATCACCATAAGAACAACCATACGGCAAAAAAGTGGAACCAGGTATCAACCTCTCGCTTGTCTTGCTGTGCTTGTCCACCTTTGGTTTAAACTCAAACCGGTGGCCTTGTTGATTTTCATAACCAATAAGGTATAGATCAAACGTTCTGATCTTTAGAGTAATTGAGTATTTGCTTGTGCTCAAGACAATGTCAATAAGCAGGGACTTATCCTTAGGAGGAAGAACTGGCTTCTTCAAACCCCTTACTCGAATACTATCGAAGGTGAGTCTAGTACGCCACTTGCGAACAATGTCACCATAGCATTCCCATTCATATTCCACATTAAAAGGCTCAAAATCATTTAATATAATTGGACGTGTACTTCCACGTAGGTTCAACATCCGCAGAGAAAGAGAAAGAAAAACAAAAAATTGAGCTCGGGACCTTTCAGAATTTGGAGACCCCAGGAAAACAAAAAAATAAACCAAAAAAAAAAAAAGAAAAAGAGCTTGGGAACCTTTCAAGCTTAACAGTATTGCTTAGTTGCAGAAATGAGTGGAAATGGCAGATTGTTGTATATGATTATGGATGATATTTTTTTTTCAATTTTTGAACATGAAACACAGTATTTCTGGCATTTTATATATAAGAAGTTATCAGAAAGGGAAAGACGTCCTAGCATGAACAAACATGTGCATTCTTTTGATCATCCCTTTCCTTGGAAATCAAGCAATGAAACTAGGCATTTGAAGCCTTGTAATCCCATTTATATATAATCAATATGTAATAGAATCTACTTTTCATCTTTATCATTTTCTAAAGGAGTTTCTAAAGGTCAATTAATTACTTTATGCATTGCTGCTTTGCATGGCAGTCTTGTTGGTTTGGCGGCAAAATTAGTTGTTCCAAATTTGGAATAGCTTCCAAATCTCATATTCATATATATAACTATTTTTGTGTAACCAAATTGCCAAATTCAATCCATGGAGTTATGTTCTCTAGAAAATTGTTCAAGTTATATTCGTGGAGTCATGTTCTCAGGATGTCTTATTTTTATCCATCTAAATGCTTGTCTGACGCCATATTTGCCTTAATGTAAGAAACTACTAAAAGATTGAAAGCATCATGGTGGAGAAGGGCATAGTTAGTTATTATTAAAAAATAATATAAATTATATTTTGAGATCTTATTTAATAATAAATTATATATAGGCAGCACAACTTGCCCAATAATTCTCCTAGCATCCATGATCATCATGACAAACTCTTCGAGGCACCGTCTTAAAGAAAACTAACTTTTTCAATATTGCAAATTAAAAGAATATATTTTTTCATAAGGAGTGAGAGGACCTGTTAAAGAATATTTAAATATATAAAATTTTGATTGTTTGATTTTTAAAGTTAGAGAGTGCAAGGACCTGTTAAAGAATCTCTAATATATATATATATATATATATGAAGATAACTTAATTGAATATATTAAGATAACTTAATTGATTAATTGCATTGGAAAAATTGTGTTGATGATCGATATAATATCGCACTCGTCTTGTGATGTTTTGAAAATTTAGATAGGAAATGATAAAAATACCTTTAGAAGAGTAAGTTTTAGTAATATATAGGTGAAGGAAATTTTAGTAATTAAGCAAAGAATTAGTACGTAAATATAAAAGAAAGAAAAAGAAGAATTACACTTAAAGAAAGAGAGTGAATCATAAAAAGAAGAAGAGAGAGAGGGAGTGACGAAGCAAGAGAAAAGAGTTACAAATTAAAATATGTTTAAAAAGTAAGATTTATATAATTATTTTATTTAGCTAAAAAATAAAGAAAAATAAAAGAAAACTTAGTCTAGAAGAGAAGAACCATAAGAAGAAGAAGAAGAGAAAGAGGCAAAAATAAAACAAAAAATAGAGAATTAGAGAAAATAAATTTAAAAGGTAAGATTTATATTTTGATGTGTCTAATTTTGTTATTTAGCTATAATTTTTTGTTTTGTTGAAGATTTAGGATTTTGAAAATTTTATTTTACATTTGATTAATGAATTAATGAGAATATTAACACATCACACTTAACTATTTTATTTTATTTATTAATCTTTCTTTACTTGACTTCAAATATTTTTAAAAAATAACTTTGGGCTTCTTTTTCTTATTACATTATTGTCACACACGCACGTATTTTCTTCTTTTCAATCTTCTATGCTATGCTTGTCTTATATTTCTTTTCTCTCACTTCATCTCCAAGAGATTCTTTTTGATATAGCAAATGTTTTATTCTTTTATATATGTACAAGTTAATTAAAGAAAATAAAACCTTATAATTAATCATTAGAATATTTGAAATATTTGAATTTTAATATGATTTAATAAATGACATGCATCAAAAGTAATTACTATAGATAATAATAATAACAATAACAATAATAATGACCGCATTAACAACATTAAAAGCAGGATTAAGCCCAAGTGGGATTCTCTCCCACCCCCTGTGTATTTAATAAATCCTCAATTAGGAACAAATCTTGAGCTCCTCTTCCTTGTTCTATCTCCAAGTATCTTTCAAAACAGGCAAGCACCAACCAACCCCTAACATGGCTTCTAGTGATTATGGAAATGAAAATCCTGCCTTGCATCACAAGGTTGAGGGAAAAGAAATGATGGGTTATAGTGTGATTGAGTCGCCTGCTATCACTGATTTCAAACAAGTCGCTAAAAAGATACTTTTTTATCTAAAAAACATTCAACAACTCATGGAGGAAGAGAGGAAAGGGGTTCAGGAGGAAATCGATCAAGAAAAAAGGGTCTCTCCTGTATTGGAGGTGAAGGTTTATTTCGGTGATCATGACCACTTACATCAACACGTTGCTGTGGCTTTGGATGGCGAAGAGAAGAACGAAACTAAAAAACAAGAGTATTACTCTGTACTTGATGTGTCCACTGTCAAGGATCCCGACCAAGTCATGGCCATGGTGGTAGAGAAGAAGGAGAAAATCAAAAAGTTAATTATACAGGTATCTGTCTCTCCTCCAGCTATAGTCATGGACGTGGAAGAAGAGAAGAAAGACGAGGTTGAGGAGGAAGATGAGGTTGAGGAGGAGGAGGATAATGATGATGATGATGAGGAGGAGGAGGAGGAGATTAAAAAAAAAGGGTGGGTGGTTGAGTTGGAAGATGGCTGGGACTCTGACCGTGTAGTAGAGGACCCTGAAGAATATACTCGGTGTTTACGATACGAACAAAAGGGTAGAAGGGATCTTTTGTTATACTATAATAAGTTTGCTTCTGCATCGAAAGTAATTAAGAGAGTGTTTTTAACAAACAAATTGTTCTTCTTCTTGCTTATCTTGTTCTTGTGGCTGGAAGTTTCTAATAACTGATTTTTAATATATTTTTTTAGGGTTTTGATATTGATTGTCCTCCTCCACCTGGCTACTGTTGGGCATACCCCATGGATCTTAATGACTCTTCTCAACTTGAAGCAGTCAACAGAATGGCCAAATTTTCTGTTGAATATTACAACACAAAATATAAGGAAAAGGTAAGGGCAGCAATTAGGGGATTATTAGTTCTTGATAATTGAATTGCATTTTGCGTTATTGATTCTTAATTTTTCTTGTTGCAGGGAAAAATGATCGAGTTTGTTCTAGTTCATCATGCAAATTTCTGCAGATCCCTTCACGGTGTGTACTACATAACTTTATTGGCTAAAGACCTTATTATGGATGATGGTGACGAGATAACTTATCAAGCTAAGGTCATCCATGATGATATTGGATCAGGAGATATAGATGTGGAAATTTTTAGGCCAAAAACAAACCAAAGTAAAAGAAAATATAAGATTAAAAACAATGGTGATGATGTTGAGGAGGAGGAGAAAACTGAAGGGAAATACTGGGTGGTTGAGTTGGACGATGGCTGGGACGTCTATCATGTAGTTGGAGGCGAACCTGATGAATATACTCGGCGTTTGAAATACCATGAAAAGGAAGAAAGGGATCTTTTGGTGCACTATTCTGAGATATATTGCGCATCCGATGTAATAACGAAACTTTTTTAACAAACAAATTCTTGTTGTTCTTGTTCTTGTGATTAAGTTTCTCATAACTGATCGATTTTATTTTTCTTTTTTAGGGTTTTGATCTTGTTCGTCCTCCTCCACCTGGCTACTGTTGGGCATCCCCCAATGATATTAATGAACCTTCTCAACTCGGAGTTGTCAACAGAATGGCCAGATTTGCTGTCGAATATTACAACAAAAAATACAAGAGAAAGGTCCAAGGGCAGCGATTTGGGCAGTAGTAATCGACAATAGAGTCGGATTTGTGCCGTGTATTGATTCTTGATATTTGTTGTTGCAGGGAAAAAAGATGGAGTTTGTTCGAGTTCATCATGCAAATATCACGAGAGCATGTCGTGATGCTTACTACATAACTTTGCTGGCTAAAGACCTGATTAAGGAAAACGATGACGAGGAGAAAGCTTATCAAACTAAGGTGGTCCATTGGGAGTTTCTATCAGGAGGCGAGAGTATATATGTTGAAATTTTTAGGCCAAAAGCAAACCCCAGCAGTCAAGCTATATAATTAATCAGTCAAGCAAGTTTTGATTTGGCCATTCTCTAACTAATGGCTGCCGCTTATTGCTAATATATAATACAATCGATTATCATAATAATAATAATAACAATAATTAAAAAAAAAGCCTTTCATGGCAGTCTTCCTGAACTTCATTTGTCTCCAGTTACTTTGCATGAAAGCAAGACTCGCAAGCATACGCAGGCAACGCAAGTTCTAATTAAAATCAGGAGGGGCAATTCTTCTTTAACTGTGTCAGGTCGATGGCAGTAGAAGAGGTAGGATTTCGATCTCAGCAAACATTATTGAAGCCTTTCCACCCCGATAAATAATGGACTGAACGTGGATCATCTTGGTTTTACGTAAATCCTGGTATGCAGAATAATTGTAAAAGGAGACAATATTATGACAATGCAATCTTTGCTTTTGAAAAAAATAACACATGTCCACTTCTATTCTACTTATGTCTTATGAATGAAGCTAGCAGGATTTTTCATAATTCAACTTCACAATCTCTTGGTAAAAATGAAACTATCACCTCTTTATTATATTAAAAATATAGTTATTAATCCTGACGAGTTGATTCAAGAAATTCAGAGTTTAATTTTAGTTAAGTCAAATAAAATATTGAATTATAATATTTTCTTAATAAAAATAATCTAGTGGTGGAAAATATACAGCTGACCCGCTCACATCACAAGTATATTTTGTTTATGATGATATTTATTCATTAATCCCGATGATGACGATCACTACTAGAAAAATTAAAAACGCACGAAATATTCTTCAATTGCTAGAACTCTGGGTCCCCCTTGCAGCGGCATTGAAGAGGGTGCAAGAACTAAAGCCTCAGTTTGACCACATCAAAACACGACGGAGGGAAAGCAACAGGTACAAGAAGGAATGCATAAACAGCTTCCTGCTCTATCGCCTTGAGGGTATTGGCAGTGATTTGACAGCTTCGATTGACCTGACTTCAGGGCTTGGAAGACTGTATGTGTATGATGTCAGTGGTCTGAATTCTGATGCTAGGGGAGTCGTGTTGGTGGGTTCTCTTGGGGTTGCGTTGTTCTTTCAGGTAACCTTGATTTACCTTTCATCTTGAAGTCATCTTTTGCTTGTGTGCTACTCCTATTAATGTTTACTTATTTTTCCTGTTTCTTTCCCCAAATGCAGTAGTAGGAATCGAATCTTGCTTTAAGCTGAGAACACAATGAGGTGGTTTACTGAACAGCAGCAATATGGTGGTTACATTTCTATTTGGCCCTGTATACCATGAGGCTGCTGAATCTTTGCTCGTGTTCTGAATGATTGCACGTTCTTGAATTCCTAGGGGATGGATGATGTTTGCTTGCTCCTACTTTATATGTTTTGGTGTTATTTCCACTAGTACCGGACTTGTCTTTAGTTTTATAGTAGCAGCGGCCTTGTGCAAGTGTTTAACTGGAAACAATCAGTCTGATTTTTGAGGTATCGGAAGATGTTTGAGATTTGTCAAAATCAAGTGATGGTATTGAGATGCTGTGTGGATGGCTTGTTAATGTATTGGCTTGCCAACTAATTAACCTAGCTTCTCTCTTTAGCTCATTGGGACAGTTCCTTCAAGGTTAGGGTTTGATTAACTAAATGAGAGCCACATTCAGCTCAGTGGAGAACTAGCACTCCTAGAATAGTTCATTCACATTATTGGTTAAGAGGTAAGAACTTGGAAGAGGAATAGTTGATGGTGTTCAGGCAACAAAATACATGACGACTTCCGAAGGACTGTTATGTGGGGTCAATAGAATAAAGTTCCAGCATTCTTTTGTTTCCAGTCTTGAGATTACGAAGCCTTTCCTGTCTGTCTCTCCGTATTTGATTTGTCTCGAATTATTTACTTTGCATAAAAGCAGAATTTGCAAAAGCAAGCAACACAAGTTCGAAAATCAGGAGGTGCTTGTTTTTTTTACTGTCTTGGTCAATGAATCAAACACAGTAGTTTGGTTCATAGTCAGGTTCCATGGTGTAGAATATGGATCAGGAAGTAAAGGGAGAAATAGAGAGAGGCAGTAGACGAGGGAGGATTTCATCAAACAGTTTTTGAATTGCTAGCCCAATTCTGTACACAAACTCGGCCGCATGGGTTCTTCACAATACCAAGTCCATAACAATACATAGACAAATTATCTCTCCCTATACGACAAAATGAGAAAAAAAAATAAAGAGAAAAGAAGAAGAAAATCCCTTGTCCCCCCTGTTCAGTGTCCTAGATATCAACATTTTAATGTCTGAGGCACCCCGAAAAAATTGTAAGAATAACCATCTCAATTTATAAGTCCCTTGTATCCCCTAAATGAGTCTCATGTTTTGTCAAATTCGCCGGCTTTCAGATCTTGAACCTGGATGGTCGCTGCGATCAGTGTCAGAATTTTCCCTTTGAGATTCAATTTCCATGCTGCCTCCTCGAGTTCTTCGATGCCTACGATCCTGAAAACAGTTACAAGTTGAACTCCAAATTCAGCCAAAAGCCATGTTTCTTCGGTGTTAAATTTCATAACATCGAATTTAAAACTAAAAGTGAGTTGCTGGTAATTCCTTCTCTAGTAAAATACTGAACAAGCACAAAAACAGCCAAAACTCGAGAATATAGAGGATTGGTGTTGATATTTTGGCTCCCATGGCCCACATTTTGTGCAATATAGCAAAAATCAAAGAACGCAATCAAGCAATCATCCAAGTTCAAGCACAAAAACAGCCAAGGATTGTGAGGATGGAGGTAGCACCATCATTCATGATATTTTGGCTGCCATGGTGCACCATTTTGTGCACAAAGGATGCAAGAGATAACACATGTTCATACAAAAATGACTGTGGTTACAAGTGATCAGATGCATTTTGGACTGTACAAGTTAAGTCAGAAACCAACCTCTCTTGGAATGGGATATTCCTCAGACTCGAGCATACGAACTACTTGACCCATCTTAGGTCTTTTTTCAGAATCTGGATCAACACACCTCAAAGCGGTCAACAGGGCACGTTTTAGAGCTCTTGTTGATGGCCTCGCTTCAATATTTGGGTCTACTACTTCTTCAGACCGTCTGTTTCCGACCATCATTTTCAACCAATCCACAAGATTTACCTGCCAGTAAGATGATTTAATGATCAACACAGCTTTACAAGCTGTTAAACGAGTATAAACTTCCAGCAACTGAACATATGACCTCAATATAATTACAAGGGAGGAATCAATGCATGACAACAATTCTAAGAGAGTCTATAATAAACTCAACTAGGCATGATCAGGCTTGAAACTGAATAAGCCTAGAAAGCTAATTTGGAAACCAGATGATGTACTAGGCTGTCAGTATCTAGAAAATTTAAATAGTTCACGTTTTTCATTCATAGGATACTAGACACGTTCATTTATTATTTATTATTTATTATATTGTTACCCCTGATCAATAATATAATAATAACAAAAACCAATGATTCCCTATCTCTCCCACTGGTCTTCGCTAACCTATATGGAAATAAAAATGGCATCTAATCATCCTGACTAGCATGAGTAAAGATCTGGTTAAAAAATCTTATCATGTTTTCTCTTTAACTTTTCTTTAGGGTTAAAGTATAGTTGATACAAAAGCAACAGAAATAGATAACTAGTACTCAATGTTCACTGGCTTATAGTTTAACTCATTTCTTATAATGTTTTACTACAACACATAAATAAACAAATGAGCTTCATTTCAATTCATCCAATTCTCTAGATGGGATGTCAAGTTTGTCGAATGATTGTATTGTAGAGAATGCAGTAATTCAAGAACCACACGGTTAGCCCTTATAATGCATGTCAAACGATTTTGGTTAATTCACAGGGTAATCAGCAATGTGAGTTTGGCTTGGTTGTGTTAGGCTAAACACTCTTTGGAGTAAAATAGCAGTGTAGAAGACAGGAGTGGAAGCACTTATTCCTAGGCCTCAGTCTCTGTCACTTAGCCTAGCTATTGAACACAGAACCAGTTATTAGACCATTTATCTAAACAGTCAATTCTCTGTCACTTAACTCACCAACCATAACTCATGAAAATACAAAAGCAATTGATAAATGTGAAGTTAATTTAGGCTAGACTAGAGCCCTAAAATTGAATGGCATTTAGTAACCATTATAGTAAATTTGAACTGCATTGGTTTATTGATGATATAGCCAGGGATTCAAGACAGATAAAAAAATTGGTAGAGAATGCAAAAGTAAAATAGCCATACCTCATGAGTAGGGCGGCCATAGTCTACAGGATCTCTTCCGGTGATCGATTCTAACAGCACAACCCCAAAGCTATAAACATCACTCTTTTCATTCAAGAGTCCACTATTTGCATATTCAGGAGCCACATATCTGTAAGATTTTATTTTGTCAAGGCAAGAAGAATGGGGTTGATTTTAAAAGTGATGATCCTCTTCCATCAAAGAACAAGAGTAACAATGACAGAACCAGTAAGAATACACTTGCAGAAAGTACTTGCCCGAAGGTTCCCATAACTCGAGTCGTTACATGGCTTTTGCCAGCACCAAGCAACTTGGCCAAGCCAAAATCAGAAACCTTGGCGTTGAAGTCATCATCAATTAATATATTACTCGACTTGATGTCTCGATGCACCACTTTTGGCTCAATGGCCTCATGCAAATAGGCAAGACTGCAAGAAACATACCAAGTCATTTGGGAACCTGAAGGCCAACGAAGGACTAAACAGAATTGACTTACGCCTTAGCCGTGCCAAGTAGAACCTTCATGCGCGCCTCCCAAGTAAGATATCCATGCTGACGCATAGCTCCATGAAGCCACTGTTCCAAGTTCCCGTTGTTGACATACTCATAGACCAACATCCTGCAATGTTTTGATGTATCAGCTCATAATGATAAGAACTTAAGCAGTTCTGCATAACAGGCAGGTAAGCTAGCAATCAGATTCTTAAGCCACAAAACAGAACCTTTATACTGATAATGAGTTGATGCCTAAGGCATAAAGCCCAAAGTGAATCGTGTGAGCAAATGAACTCAACTCTAAACTATATAGCATCATATGTGGTAAAAAAGTGTGTACCTGTGTGTCCCTTCTATGCAATATCCCAGAAGACGAACCAAATTCTTGTGTCGAACATGACCAATGGCTTCAACTTCCACCCTAAACTCCTTTTCCGCTTGGCCCCTAAAGAAGAGTTAAGAGGTTGTGAGTGAAGAAAACTTAAAGTGATACGAAAAGATCAATTGTAAGAAATTTTACAAGACTCAAAAAGCTAATTTCAAACTCACAAGTTGTTCAAGATCTTTTTTACTGCCACTGGAGTGCCATTGATCAAATGTCCCTGATAAACCACTCCATATCCACCCTCACCAAGGACATTCTCCTTAGAAAACCGATTTGTTGCAAGCTCAAGATCCCTCAAGGTGAACCAGTGACCCCAACCCAAGTGAGAGAACTCAGGCAGGCCAATCAACGGAGAAGGAGCGGTAATAGGGTATGAAGAAGAAGGTTTATATACAGTTACTGTTCCGGAACTCCCTTCTTCACCTGACTGTGATCCACAATCTTTCTCTAAATGATCAAAAGAATCTGACTGACTCATATTGCCTTCATTCTTCCCTTTCCCCATGCCTAGATGAACCAAGACCTTATCCGATTCTTTGTCCCTGGACTTGTCATGAATTGTGAGAAGAATCCCATCACGAGGTACAAATTCATTTGTCGATACCTGTTCCACTCGAACTTCCTTAATTTCCTTGGAAATAGTTGGGATTTGGCTAAGGGGAAGACGGTTTCTATCTCTTTTAGATTTCTTCCGTGAAGTTAAACAGAAGGACAGTACAGAGAGGATGATTATGATAAATAATGCAACACAAATTCCAATCACTTCCCAGACCTTGAGACCCAAAACGGCAGTTTTCTTGGATAGTTCAGCGTTTAGATCATTGGCCATCTTGGTTTTCAGATGCCCAAACCCTGCATAATTAACATGAAACACATATATATACATTAGAAACAATCCCATCAATGCAGAATCTCACAGGAAGAATCGCGTAACTGCTTCTCTACACATTACAAAATCCTTTCCCTAAAATAAAAGAAAAGGCTAACCAATTCAGGACTACAACTACACAAACCATACAGATAAAACAATGACATTAAAACAGGCATTTCAATGAGCAAATGAACAGATTAGATAACACAGCAGAACAGGACTCTCCCAAAAAAAAATTTTCATTTGCTGACAAAACGAGCATGAATTAAGAGGCAGAAAAGGAAAAGAAGTGAAAAGCAAAGAAAAGGCTTGAATCTTTCTACCTCTCTATAATGAACGTCACAAAAGAAACCTTTAAAGCATAGATCTTTGAAACGCCCTCGCCATACCAACTCCTCAATACCCCAGATCTCAAAAGACTAAACAAAACCCAAAAACCAATGTCAAAAGCAACACACTTGGAAGACACCCAAATGAATCCAATTGTGAAAGGGTAAAGTTAAATAGCAAAAAAGCGTAGATTTCCTTTCAAGAAATGAAAATGTGAGCGTGAATCTAAGCTGGGGTGGAGCTTTCTGTGTGCCCCAAAGCCACAAATGACAAGAAGAAGAAAGGGGCTTTATTGTTGCTTGTGGTAAAGAGTAGGGGATGATGGACATGGAAATTTGAGATCTTTTTAAGAGAAGGGGGGAGAGAGAAAAGAGAAGAGGAAGAAGGGAAGGAGTTATCAGTGGTAGGTGATGAGTTTTAGTTTGGAAGAGTTAACATTACTACAACATGAGACCTTACACAAACAAAATACAGCCGTCAAGCAGTACAGTAAAAGAGAAGTCATGTAAAAATTTGTCAAGCAGTACAGTAAAAGAGAAGTCATGTAAATTTGTAAGCTTCTTCCTCCCTGCTATTTCTCAATCCTGGGACAGAGAGCATGATTGACTTGGTAAGTAAGATGTGTTTTTTTTTTAATTTAAATTTTAAGATTAATATTTTAAAAAATTATTAAAAAAATTTCAATAAATCATATTAATGCAGAAACATGTTTCTAGGATTATTGGCCAAAGAAACTTAGTTTTAATTAATACATAAACTGATTTAAGAATACATCGAAAATATAGATGATGATGTTTCAATGTAATCAAAATGACTCAAAGATGATTTTATTGTGGTCAACTATAAAGGTTTTGGTTGTAATTTTAGAGGATGTTATTTGGATGTTAAGACTTGATGATACTGTATTTAATCAATGTAATTAGATGGTCAAACATCTCAATTAAGATA
The DNA here is from genome assembly GCF_000495115.2 of Populus euphratica. Lineage (NCBI taxonomy): Eukaryota > Viridiplantae > Streptophyta > Magnoliopsida > Malpighiales > Salicaceae > Populus > Populus euphratica. The sequence goes on from NW_011499862.1 coordinate 1,938,955, forward strand.
AAAAAAAAAAAAGTAGTGGCTGACTTGTCATTATGATGGTGAAGATGCAGAAAAGGGCCATAAATGTGATTTTATAATGTTTTGGAACAGCACTATCTGTCACTAGCTGCCTTGCCATGCTTTGCTTGGCCTGCCCTTCTTAATTAAATAATTAAAAAAAAACCTCAAGAATTGCCCTTCTTCAGTCTGAAGAGAAAGGAAACGCTATTTTTCAGCTTTTGATATTTGAAATTTAAGATTAATGTCCATAATAATTATTTTCCTTAAATATATAAAGTCAATGTGAGAGTTGTATTATTAAATATATTTTTATGGTTGAAACAATTAAAGAACATTATCATTTATTGTGTTTTATTAGTCTACTAGGAAGATGGCAAAAACATTTAAAAAAAAATTGGAAATATCTTACATGTTTCATCTATCTTTATCCCTCCTGAATCAAAACATTAACCAAGACAAACTAGCCAGGTTGGCTAGCTGCAGCATTAACGACGATCAACCTCTTCAAAGGGGTAAACAGTAGTTCATTAATTTATTATTGCTGACAAGAAAGTAGTTCATCGATGAGCTGTAAATAGTTGATGCAGCTTCAAGTAGAAATTAAGGCTCCATTCTAGATCACCAGCAGAAAGAAAATCTTGCAAGCTAGCTTGCTCCATCCAGCTTGATCCCGTTTGGCTGGTGTAAATTTGCCTTTTTAATTAGCTCACATATCATCAGCCTGTAGCCATGAAGAGAAACCTATGATCTCATCTTCTCTCACAACTCTGCATGTGAGCCGTTAAAATCTATCCATTTAAAAGCTTGATTTGATGTGTTAAACCCAATCAACTGACTGACTATTTGATGCAGAAAAATTATTGCCCTTGTGGATTCACTTCTCTCTGATGTCAAGCAAGATGTCATAATATCCGACAAGAAGACATGGATTTAACGCAGCTTCATAGTTACTTGCTTGCAGTTTAAGGATTACTTCAAAACCTTGTAAGGTCGTGCTTAATGTGAGTTTGCTTGTGTTGGCTGCATGAACTCTTAGAATGTACACATGCATAAAGAATATACGCCGTTAATATCATGACCGAGTTTCTAATCACAAGGCCAATATCTTTTATATTTTTATCTCAATTCATTCTTGAGAATATATATAAATTTTGTATTTATCAATTCTAAATCGTTGAGATTTAAGTAACCATTGTGTTAATTTTATCCATTTGATTGGATTTATAATGCTAGTATATAATATAATTAATCTTCCCCGGCTGATACATATATAGAAAGGTGGAAAATAAGTTATATGTGAAATGTTATTTAATCTCTATATTTTTAGTAGAATAATTAGGCAATCCCTTTAATTTTTTTAAAAAAATTAACACTGAATTATTTTTATTTTATATTTCTTTGTAATTCTGCCTACCTCATTAGCTTTCAATGATAATTTAATTGTTTTTTTTTTCTGAAATACCCTTCATTTCTAGTTAAATTTTATGTATATAGACCGAGGTGTTTGTTGCTTGAGATAATAGCAGGTTAATTAGCCATGGTGAACTAGCCAGCTAGGTTCATATAGACTTAGCTGCATCTAACATGACCACTACAGTAAACTGATACCACTTGCTCAAAACTTAAGTACCTTATAATTTATTTTATAAAAAAAATTAGAACGTGTTTTGTGTTTAATATTATAATGTGAATATTTTTAAAAATTTATTTTATTTAAAAATATATTTAAATAAATTTATTTTATTTTTAACACAACAAATCAAAATTATCAGAAATTATTAAAAAATATTAATTTGATATTTTTTTAAAAAGTAAATATACTCTTAAAATATATCTAGCAATACAATATTAAACTTTCACTTAATATAAAAATTATTTATAAAAATCACAGTCATAGGGAAAGGATTTCAGCAAATTGTTACGTTTGGTTACCTAAATTATTGAAATGGTAGACCGGGCAGGTGATCACGAGCATTCATGCTAATTCATCTGGGACTTAATTATTTAATATCATTTGAATTGAACCCTATCTTGGATTCATTAATTTGAGGCAATTCCTTATCCTTATTAATGGAAATTGTTAAAGAATCACGTCCTTGTGTACGTGGATTATTAAAAAAAAAATCCTGATATAATTTAATTAGAAATGTGTTTCATAGAAGAAGAGGAAAAACCTCTGAGATTGTTCATGTATTTTTATTTAGCTAGCATTAAAATATTAGAGAAAAAAAATATATCATAATTTTTAAAATTTGATTCAATTCAGTAGCCACATAAACCGATAGCAAACTAGATCAATGACACACTCTTACCTGCAGATTCATCTGGCATCGTAACCAAAAGGCCAGGCATTGTGCATGCAATTGTTGAAAAAGAATTACAATCATTGATTTACTAAATTATATACTTGTTTATGCCAATTTATTTAATTGAAGCCAGTATGATACCTGTTATAAGCTGTCCATATCGGTCTTGGTGTATATTTCCCCTCCATCTCAGTTTCATTATAATAATCCTCTCAGACCATTGATTAAGGCTTTCTGATACTACTTTAATGTATTAACATTTAATTATTGAAAGAAATCCCCCCCCCCTTCTACCTGTTGCTAATTGCGAGTCCATATACCCCATATGTGTATTTTGTTTTGTGCTAGCTATAAGACAAAGAAACCCTAACAAACCCAGCACTGGAGTGTGTGTGTGTGTGTAATATATAGTTGGATTCCTCTTGTGTTTCCTTCAATTGCAGGGGACACCATGTTCAAGGGACATGCATATGCGAAAACCTAGCCTAGAATATCACTATTATAAAAATTATGTATGTACTGCTCTTGCCTTTTTTTGCTTGGCAAGTTGGCACGACGTCTGTTAATTGTCTGCGACCTTCAAGCTGGCTAGCGGCTAATTATATTGGATTCTTAATTTATGAATGTATGCATGTATCAACTACATTTCATCAAATTTATCTTGTCAGCTCGTACAGTTGCTGGTATTTATTAGCTGTTAGCTGTGATGAAAACTGGATATGCACTTTATTTTAATTATCACAATCTAACGAGATCAGATTGAAAGAAGAAATTAATTATATCCAGCATCAATAAGACGAGAAAAAACTTGTTTAATGGCTGAGGAGACTCGTTAGCTCGAAAGATACAACAAGAAATTAAAGATTGGTTAATTAATTAATCGATAAACCACCACAATATCCATCTCATTATATATAAGAAGCTCGATTAGTTCGATCGAGTTGTGCTACTTTAATCCTTAATTTGTTGACTGCAATTCAACATTTTATAATCCTATTAGTTAAGGTATTTTAAGCCTTGTTTTCAAGGTGAGCCGAATGTGTTCTATGAGGATTTGTGGCAGTATACCTACCTACCTCTCTTAAAAAAGAACCCTTGAAAAACAGGCGGCCGGCCTCAGGTTGAAAACCACCCGGAGAGAAAAATGAAAAAACGCGCGCATGCATGATGTACTAGACTAGACGATAAAGAGAGCTATGAAAAGCAGATAAGATCGAAATCAAGTTCGCTAGGAGTGGCAACCAGAAATAGTGGGCTTCATAACGTACAAAAAGTGCCTGTCTTTAACCCAAGACATGACTACTTTTCTTATGTAAAGAAGTTATGCAGAGGCCAGCCGTGTGGGTTCATCAGTGTGCCCTACTGAAATGAAGATTTAGTTGTGATTTCATGAATGGTGGGTTGAAATGTACTGCCTCTATTTAACTCCTCTATGATGTGACAGCAATTATTTACCAGCCCCAGCCTCTTTTCTCAGTGTGGTGGTAATTCTTCCATGCATGCACACTTTACCTGTATAATGCCCACTCCATGGTCTATATATTGCTGTACTTTCCTCACCTTTTCTTTTAATATTCAAGTCTTCTCATTTAATTTGCGCTACTTGTGCGAGGAAAATCACAAAACTAAATGCAGCACAGCACTGGAGTACTGAATTGGAAGAGCAAACTTGATTTAATAGCTTAATAACAAAATTATGATTTGATGATATAAATTAATACTATCCTTCTTGCTTTATACATCCACTTTGAGCTACCAGATTTGCGAGATCAGCCAAGCCACCGGTCCATTAATTGGATGTTAAAATTAATATGCCTTTTATAGTTGTAATTTAAATAAAATCATGCATGCTAATTAACCAATATTTTTAAAATTGTGAAATTTTTTTTTTTTAAATTGTGACATTTAAGGTTGTGACCTTGCAAAGAAAGAGATTTATACCTTATCTTTGCACTAGGATTCGATGTTTTTTATGCTGTTTTATTTTGTTATAAAATTTGTAAGGTGTTTAGTGGATTTATAAATTAATTATGATACGTGTAAGTTATTTAAATAATTTAAATAGCTTAGGTTATCAAAAAAATAAAAATAAAAAATTGTGGTGGGACATACCCAAAACAACAATTGATTATCTTAATCTCTTTTTGCCAGCATCTCAATTTCACCTATTAACCTCAGGACCGGAAATTTCTTTTTTGCAGCCTCAAACGTGGATTCCAGCTTATAGAACATCGATCCATACCCAGCATCGAAAAACTTGAATCATGTATTGTTAAATCTCATGCACGCAAAGGGTTTTCTTTAAAGAAACTTTAAGATTGGATAAGACAGAAAGTTTGACACTGCCTTCGGTTGCTTTGAGGGATCCGGAGGGAAAAAAATCAAAGCTGGGAACTTTTATACACACACACACAAACACAAATCTTCAACTCAGAAACGGGTCCATTTTGGATTTGATTAACGTAATTGTGATCTCGTGAAAACCATACAAGTACTAAATTAGAGAAAAAGTTCTCTGCTGATGAGGCATCTACCGACTGTGAATTATAAAGCAAGCGCTGTAGAGTTGATGTAGCTGCAATCTCTGATGTTACTAAACTTAATTTAAGCAGCCCGTGACCCATTTGTTTAAGAATGAGATTGGATTTGGAAGTGAGGTTTTGATCTAGTGGTGGGAGGGGCTTGTCTCCTTTCTTTGTATTTGGGTTCGAACCTTACCATGTATGCCTGTCATTCCCGTGGTGTTTTATTTGTTTACTGGGCTTGTAGAATGTTCAGTGGACAGTGGATATTAATCGTGGTGCGTGTAAGGTGGCCCAGACACCTGACAGGAATAAAAAAAAAAAAAAAGAATGAGATTGGATTTGATTTCTATGATCCCGGTGACTATGGGACTTGATTGATCGCACTCTAATCATAATAATTATGTGCTTAATTAAAGCTTTAAGTTTGGCATTTTTTTATTAATCTAGACATCATGTGTCAATATCTTGTAGGCAAATCAGGATATATATACATGGACCCATGATTGTCGTGAAGAGCTGTTAAGCATCAATTGCTTAGAATTGTGTGCCCTCGAGCAAACCTATTTGAAGAGTATGATAATATTAATTTCTCGAATCTTTTTCCCACTTCTCTATGTGCAACCAGCTTATAGGTTATATAAAAAAAATTATTAGACTAGTACATAACCTTATTCATGGTTTAGGCCAGAGTTTTAAGAAAAATCAAATCGACTTATGAGTTAGGTTATTAAATTAAATAATTTTATTTATTTTAACTTTGATTTTTAACTTAGTATATAGGTTAAAGAATTAATTTAGCTAAATATCTTAAATTATTAGGTAAAATTTAAAAATATAATTTATATTTTTTAAAAAAATACCTCCTCATGTAAATATTCTTTAATTAGGTTTAAAACTTCAAAAAAACTTATGTTATTTTATATTTAATTTTTTTTATCAAATAAATAAAAATAATAAAATTCAAACTCCTAATCATTTTATCATCAAAACTTTAGTATCATATCAAATAATCAATTCAAAAAAATAATTTATATTATTATTTAACATAAATTAGAGATTAAGCTAATTACATGTCATCAAGTTAGTATATTAAGTTAAATTAGGTTTAATAATATTGACACGGGGAAACTCTTGCTTGTGAATAATGCCTCATATTTCTTAGCAGTTAATTAAGCAAGCCAAGTTCTAAAGATTTTTTGTTTTTTTGTTTTTTTCGTCGAGGAGACTCGTACTTATCAGCATCATAAATCCTTTTCAAGCCTAATTAGTTCATACGTAACAATATTAATGGTCACTTAGAGAGTTAATTAATTGCATGAATTAAGTCATGAAAATGCCATACACAATACGCATGCATACATATATATGGTTCAATTGTGTGCGTGTGAAGAAGTCTTCCTTGCAAATTCTATACATGTGTCGATAAATGGCTCTTTCATGCGTTCCCTGCACTTTCCTTTCTTGTCTTCTTTGCTAAGGTGATATTCTCTAATTTGTCAAATGAGCTGTAAACTCTGTAACCCTGATTAAGACATTCAACGAAATGGGCTCTTGTTTGTCGTGTAAGAAAAAAAAAACTTACGATAATGATGTTTCACTCTTCTTTCCATCAAGTTAAGGTGAAGGGAGGTTGGCTGGTCGACTTTAATTTGAAGTGAAAATTCGAAAAAGAAATCATAACAAATTAATGTGATTTGAAAGAACATATTCACCCCTAGGATTAGGAAATCATAACACTTGTTTTGTATATCATTTAATTAATTTCTTTGACACAAATTTTAGGTTATAATGCATTTTTCTCAATGAAAAACCACAATCGTCACAATTTTTTATTTCAGAACAAATTTATTAAAATTAACATTGCTTTTCTTTAGGGTTGCAATGTGGTTGTGGTTGGTCGAATTCTTTTTTTTTTTAATTTTTAAGGACTCAAATACCATGAAAATATAATTGCATAAAACTACAAGTATTAAATAAAGTCGAAAAATCCAGAGACAAAAATGTTCCTTTTCACGTGCCAGAAACAATTGCACTGTCTCTAGGTGCAAGGGAACAACAATGCACAGCTGCATGGAAACACCATTATTGGGAGAGTAAGCAGAGCAGGATCGAGGGCATGCAAAATAAATATCGGTGTGGATGCTTGTGTGCCCCTAACCAAAAGCATCATCCAAAATCCATGCAATTTAGAGGGTAGGTGGCTGCTACAAAGTGTCACCTTGAAATGAAATGAAACATCGAAGCGATTGATCATGTTTTGCTAATCACTGATTTTCCATGATTTTAATATCATCAGGACAGCAAATCGGTCCGACTGTGACCCCCTTTTTTTAATATAGAAAAAAATGGATTGTGACTTTGATAAGATTGACAAGGCTCAAGCGACCCGATATTTATATTATATAGCTAGAGTATTAATTACTATTGTATAGTCAAAATCAAAGAAAAAATCTCTTTTTTAACAAAAAATCATACGTCTCCAGGCGCCCTAAACTTGTAATAATATCTAGTGGTATGATTCATAGGTTAGGGATGTGGTTACCCAAATGGCCCAACCCAATCTGAGAATGTAAAGGGCCGAGTGAGGCTTATTGATTTATCATCATAACCAGAGAAGGGAAGCTATGGCGAGGGTGTGCGGGAGAATTTGTTTACTGGTTCAATTGAAGGTTTCTTGTGAGACTGACCAGCTCACTTATGTCTGCATATTGAGCGTCCACTCTGATGCCACATACAGCAACTTTATTGACAACTAGCATGGAGAAGCGAACTGTCAGTTCTTACTCCGACTGGGATCGTCTCCCGCCAATGAAAATCAATGAACCCGAGGGCAAGAGATTAAGCACCTAGCATCTTAACTGTCACTTCATTGTTGTGTTGGCTTTTTGGTTTTGATAGCAGTATGACATCTTCATTGGCAGTCTGAAAATTGGGATGACAAGCAGTACACTCTCGATCCTCAAGACAAGAAGCCAGATCAGGTAGCATATTATCATATGATCTCCCTAAGCTCTTGCACTTGTGTTGCAGATGTCTATGTTTCGCAGATTTCAAGGACAAACCAGAACTTCATGTTCAACCGGCTTGAGATATATTTATTATACGTTGGCATTGAAAAGTGGCAGGTAATTAATGATCTTACACTCAGGGAATAGAAAAAAACATTAGAAATGTCTTGGGATGTGATGACCCTCAGTATGGAAAGCATAAAGACGCGTGTTGCCTTTTTACATTCAATTTAAATCATTCAAACTGTTGCTTTTCTTGATATTGTTAGAGATTTGTTGAATTTGTGACAGACTGAAACAAGAAGACAGCAGGTAAAGAAAGACATAATTTCATCCTTTAATTTTAAATTCAAGTTAAAAAAAAATCAAATTAAAAATTTTTAAAATTGCTGAACCAAAAATAACAATATTAAATAATTTTTTATAACTTTAATATTTTTTATTACATTAAAAAAATTATTCAACCTCGTAATTTGTATAAAATTTACCTTAAAATTAAATTAAAAAAATTATTAAAAATTTATTTGGTATTGTAGAAATAATTATTTTTCACATAAAAATATATTGGAATAATATTTTTTTTATTTTTTAAAATTTATTTGTGACATTAACATATCAAAATAATTTAAAAATATCTAAAATATTATTTAAAACAAAAAAAATATTTTTTATAAAAAAAAAATGATATAACCACAAAAACAATTTAGTACCGAAATGAATTGAATTGTTCTGGTACTGTAGTTATTTGAGGACAAAAAGTAAACGACGGCGTTTGTGGTTTTTCACCTTCTCTATTTAAAAACTACACGTTATCGGAGACCACTCCCGCCCAGGCATCAACTCCAACATTTCAAAACTCCCTCCCTGTAATCTCAAGCTGAGGGTATTGACAAGATGAGATCAGTAGATTCTCTGGCACGGTGTGTCCGAGCCTTTTGAGGCATAGTACCAATGATGGGTTCCAAAGCAGGAACTTTAAAATCTTCAATTTTTTACCATAAACTATCAATATAATGTAGTAGAGCTAGGAACACCTTTGTTGTTGTTTTAGATGGAGAAAGCAGAGTTGATTTTTGGTCAGAAATCATTGCTGAACAAGGAGGAGGAGGAAGGCAATCACTTCAAAAAAATACAAAAACAACCCATTTACCAAAGTAGGAGAAGACAAACCAAATTCAAATAACTTCCACGAGATGCCAACTTGTAATGTTAAATGATAAAGACTCCAGCGTTATCATTTCGGGATTGAACAGCTCTATGTACAGCACCCTGCCCCTCCTTTCTTTTTTCTTTTTTTCTTTTCAAGCTATGCTTCACAAGTCCAAAAAAAAGCGCAGAGACTAGCTGAAAACGTGTCACAATTCAAATCTTGGATCCATTGTTCACATAGATAAAGTTTCTTTTCAAAATTCCATACCTATATAAATTCAAATTTACACACAAATTTATTCTAAATCAATCAAAGTTCAACGCAACATTAATAACAAAATCAACTTCATAATATAATTGAATTGTCTTAATACAAGAGTTTTAGAGCACTGACTAGACATAAAAAAAGGTACAAATTACAATCAAAAGAGCAGGTTTTAAAGGTCCAACAAAAGTGACCTGCTATCAAGTTATAAGCCTGAAAATGATAAATAATAAGAGTGTGAGTTCAACAATTTAGTGAGTAGATAACGTTCAATATACACACACGAGATAATACAACAATGATAAATATATATACAAGTATAGATTTAGGTTCTTATAAAAAGGTTTCTCAAATAGGCCATAACAAGAATATCATATGGTAATATCATCAGAAAATCAAAATGCAATGAGCATGAGGCTTCGTACTGTGGGATGATCAGTCCACACAGGTTGGTGACTCCCCCGACCAATTAGGGTTCAAATACGATGTGCACAAAAACTAACACTACCCTGTTAGTAGCGGTATTCTGACTGACATATCATAGGGTTATAATCATAATCAAACAGACATATTAATATCTCAAGGCTCAACTCATGGCATCAATCAAATGAGAAGCTATCAATTTAGAAGTCAATTCAAAATGCATATTGGTTCATATCAAGAATTCAAATTTAACAAATAATCATGCTTATCATAACAAGAATAATAATCAACATATATATTATCAAGAAGCATGATCCAATTTATATTAACAAATCAAATATTTATAATATTTCTCATGCATATGGAAAATTATCCACTCACCTGACTCGAAAGCAAACAAAAATCAAAAGCAGATACCGAAGAAAATTCTACTGACGTCTTGCTGGTAGAATATCAAGATTATCTAAATACAAAAGAGACATATTCAAGAATGACTCAAAAGAATATATAACCTATTTAATATAATTATTTAAAGATGTATTCCATAACCCTATATATTTTTTAACTAACTAGTTATATTTCAAAAACCCAAAAATTAACGATTTTCTCAAAATCTAATCCATAATAAAACAAATAATAAAATTGATAATACTTCACTAACTAACCCTCAATTATTCATCAAACCCATCTACAAAAGCTAATATTACAGCTAGAGACTAATCTGTAATTTATCATATTTTTAAGGGTCAAATTGTAACTTTATCTATTTGGAGGACCAAACTAAAATTATCATAAATCCATGACTATACTGAAATTATGACCATAATCAATCCTCATTTCTGTCCAGATCATCTCATTATACTCCATGGATCATTCTGGAATTTTATCAAATTTTTTAGGGTAAAATGGTATTTTTTGTCAAATTGAAGGACTAAATTGAAAGTGTTAAAATTTTATAACTATACAGGAATTATGCCCATAATTTATCTTTTATTCTGTTCAGAATCTCGGAATAGGCTCCAGGGACCAATCTGCAAATTTTCCAAAGTTTGGGGACTAAACTGTAATTTTCCAAAATTGAGGGACCAAATTGAATTTTCATCATCTTCATCATCAAACCTAGAATTTTCACAGATTATCTACTGTTATCCCCTAATTTCTAACACAAATTCACCATTCAAATAAAAACATAACTCAAAATCATCATTTTTATCTACAATCTCTCAAATTCAACTTAATAATTCATTACTCACAACAATCAACCCATAACATTCAACTTAATTCATAAATTAACCCAAAACAGAAATTTTCAAAACCCTAACATTTATCAAAATCAAAATTAAAGCTTAATTAACATATATTTATACAAAATCTTACCTTTAAACTTATTTCTTTCAACTTCTTTTTATTTTGCTTCTAATTTTTTTATTTTTTATTCTTCTTTTTTTTTTTTCTCTCTTGCTGATTCTCTCTTAAATTTCAGATTATTTTTTTGTTTTTTTTACTTTTTATTTATATTTATCAAATTTTATTAAATTACTATATTATCCCTCATTTATTTATATTCACACTTTAAACCACCAAAAACTTTATTATATTTTCCTACTTATTTATTCAAAACAGCACAAAACGGGTTTCTCGATCGGAGGCTCGGGCTTGCTTGAAACTCTTAGATGTCTGGTGCGGGGCAGGGAAGATCCATTGAAAGCGAAAGCCTTCCCTCCCCTCTTTGGTTATTCCCGGAAGGTTGGGCATTCCACGGGCACCGGATATGAGTATGGATATTAAGAGTTCAACCCCTGCCTCGGTCAACCGGGCACGCGATTAGTGTCCTTTTTGAAACCTCCCTGGCATTATCTAGTGATCAGTGCAGGAAACAAAAGGAGGTGAGCTGTCAATCAAGACGGAGGGACCATCGGTAAGGGAAAGATTCCAATAAGAGATCAGCCACTGGCTCAAAGCAACTTTTTGTGTTTTTGTTTTTGGGTTTTGCAGGAGACAGTTGGAGTTGAAGGATAATGAGGAGAATAGAGTGAGTTTTGGTGGTGGTGGTCGTGCCACTAAACGTGTCAGTTGGAATCGTTCACTTTCTACCATGTTAATTCAACTCAATTCCCTCTTTTCAGTGAACTCTAAATGATGGCTTTTTCTTGTTGATTGTGGTTCTTTTTGGTCTTGCATCGGTGGGTTGTTGAAGTTTTTTCTTGTTGTTGTTGTTTCTTGATATTTATCATCACTCACATAGGATATCACTTGTGCTATTCTAGTTAAGAACTGTAGGATTATTAGGCTTTGATTTGTTCTATTATTTGCAAGTATCCTCGTTCTACATGCTCTTTCCTTTTCACTTTCTTGTGTGCTGTGTGTTACTCACGTAATGCTAGGGAAATTCATTGCTAGTACATTTTCAGAGTTTGAGAATCGAGATGCTGTCATGTAAGCTATAATCTTTTTTTCTCAAACTTAATTAGCATGTTTTTTTCAGTAACTATCTCAATTTAAATTTGATTAACTATTTTAATTTAAAAATTTAAATTTTTAGATAAAATTTAAAATATGGTTTATATTATTTTCTAATACATTTTTTTAAATAAAAATTTTTAAAGTTTGAAACTTGCACAAATCGATATTATCTTGTGTTTTATTTTTTATCAAATAAATAGAAATGGTAAAATTCAAATTCGTGATCACTTGGTTATAAAATTCTGATATTATACTAAAAAAAATTATCTCAACTTAAAAATTTAAATTTTTAAATAAAATTTTAAAATATAATTTATATTATTTTTTAATAATTTTATGTCGTACTTCAGCTGCACTTACAGGGAGGATAGGTATAGCTGTTGTTGCTTGTGTGGACAATCAGCCTCAACAAAAAACAGGCTAGAAAAAAAAAGGAAAACCTCCCGTTCCAAAAGTTATCTCCATTGTTATTTCCTGCGTGTTCTCTTATGTTTTGTTATTACCATTGTGGTTTCTTCTAGACTGCATTTGCTCTTTCAAGTTTCTAGCACTAATTTTTTTTTCTTCCCGTTCTGGTTCCTTGTAAAGTTTGTGCTTTGATTTCTGGTGTTTGAAGGGAAAAGCAGCACAACATCCCTAATTTTAGAAAGAAAAGCAATACTTTGAAGAGGTTGATGCTTTTGAGTTGCTGGAAGAAAGCCCATCTCCGAAAAGCTCTAGTACATGGGCCACAGACAATGAAACTGATGCGGTTGCTATACCACATTTGTCATCAAGATAAGAGAATTGGCTTTCTTGCGAAGAAGGGCCTTCTAGTACACTTTCAAAGTTATTAGGAACTCCAACCATGCCTCCCTTGGAACCTATGTGTGGCGATGATTTGAACATTGTAGATTTGATAACTCCAGAAAAACATGTTTTGAAGACTAATTCGAAACTGCATTCTGTCCAGAGTAGAATTAAATCGTATTTACCAGGTAAAGATGTATTTGAAAGGAATTCACTTGATGAGGGTTGTGAAGAAATTGATGGAGCAGCTAAGAAACTGTCTTCAGTTTCAACGTCTACTTTATCAGATCATGACATGAACATTGTGGATTTGATAACTCCAGAAAAACCTGTTTTGAAGACTAATTCGAAACCGCATTCTGTCCAGAGTAGAATTAAATCGTATTTACCAAGTAAAGATGTACTAAAAATGAATTCACCTTCACAAAAGAGAAGTTCTATTTTGGTGTGTGATGAGGGTTGTGAAGACATTGAAGGTGCAGTTAAGAAACTGTCTTTAGCTTCAACGTCTACTTTATCAGATCATGAATTGAACATTGCGGATTTGATAACTCCAGAAAATCCTGATTTGAAGAGTAATTCGAAAATGCATTCTGTCCAGAGTAGAATTAAATCATATTTACAAAGTATACATGTACTTGAAAGGAATTCTCTTTCACAAAAGAGCAGTTCTATGTTGGTGTGTGATGAGGGTTGTGAAGGCATTGAAGGTGCAATTAAGAAACTGTCTTTAGCTTCAACGTCTACTTTATCAGATCATGATTGCGGGGATCCATTTTCTGCGCTATTCGCAGTCTCTGGACAGTCAGTTCCATTGACATTGCTGGAAGTATTCTCTAAATATTGTTGTTCTTTTTCCCATCAAGCAGCTGCTCTTTTCCCCTACAAGATGCTCTTACATATATTCATATTGTTTTTACTCACAAGAGGTCATTGAACAATGCATGCGTGCAAACCTTTTCAGTTTTCTATATTTGAACCCATTTCCGAACAATATTTCTTTTCAAAGAAGCAATTATTTTATCTGGATGGTGTCTGCAGCTGTTTGGTCGGGGGTTGACTTTTACAACAATTTTTCTTACTTTGAGATGAACCGTTCATATAAAAAATCATGATGGATCAGTTCATATTTTATTTGAACTGTGTTTAGTTCCTTCCATCATTAGTTTCATTTGTTGAAAAATGAAACAGAAGCCTACCTTGGAATCAATAACTTCCAGTATGGTCTGTAGAAATTTGTGTTGTAGCTATTTTGCGTTCCCTGAACCAACAATATTGTATTCAGACATCTTCCCTTTAAAAACTTATAAAAAATTGTTGGCTGTGTCTTTTGAAAGATGAAAGTAAGACTTTTGAGAGGAGAAAAGCACATATTGTGTTAGAGTTGCCTCGTTGTGCTTTAGGGTCAGGGAATTATCTTGATCATGGCATACTCATTGATTGGAGGTGGTCCGTATCATTTAAGTGATTGATCGATGTGTAATAACTGCATTATCGAAGTCAGTAATTCACACAAATTTACCTGCCAGACTTCAGTCATATACCTTATCTTTGCAGTTGTTACACCTGTTGTTTTTGTTCTTGGATTTTTTATTCTTATTTTCTTCTCAACGCAGCACCGAGTCATTTAAATTGAGCTCCTTCATCCTTGAAACTGGTAACAAAAAAAACCTTGTTTTTGCAGTGAACCAGATAATATTGTCAAGGTGGGTGAAGGCACTTATGGAGAAGCATTTGAAGCTGGTAATATTGTCTGCAAAATAGTACCCATTGATGGGGATTTACCGGTAAATGGAGAAGTACAGAAGGTATTAAACAATAACAACATTTCCATTTATAACTTTTCTGTGAAGTCACTCATGGTCAACATATGATAGGCAGAAATGTTCTCATGATTATCATATTGACACTTTCTTCGTGGATTAATATTGCTGAAACATTTGATTTTCCATGTTCTAGAGATCAGAAGAATTGCTCGAGGAGGTTATCCTTTCTCGAACTCTCAACAATATCAGATCACATGATTCTGACGTGGACCACGCTTGCACAACATTCATCGAAATTCTAGAGTATGTGATCCAAGTACTGCTATATTTTTTCTGCAACTGCTTAGTATCTTTTCAAAACAATAACCTGCAATAGGTTGCTTTCTTTTTAGTGTGGTCAGTAGGCTTACATTCTGGAATTGAAGAAAACCATAATGTGTTATGTTTGTTCAATGGCTTTGCTTTGCAAATTGAGCTGAGCAATAGCATATGGCTATAAGCTAGATAGACTTGGATTTGCTGAGGGTAGACTTAACTTATGAATAATATGAAAACTCATCTTTAAGTCAGTTTACATATCTGTTGCAGCCTAATACTTTACTTCCTAGATTTTCTGCAGTACGTGATATCTAATGATCTCTTTTTTATCCTTAGTCTATGAGTGTGCGAAGGTCCTTATGACCCTGCCTTGGTCAGAGCATGGGAATACTGGGATGAAAGGCATGGTTCTGAAAATGATCATCCTAAGGAGTTTCCAGAGAAACAGGTTTAAAGTTGAGCTTTTATAGACATAACTGACTGCTTTCAAAAATACATCCGCTTCCTGCACGCACGATGTACATGCATGTTTTATATGTAGACATTTACATTGAATTGGCTGAAGTTGCAAAATCCCCGTATGACATCAATGCTGCAAGTTTCCAGAATAAGGTTTATACGTTTTTTTACCATGTTCAATTAATTTATGCAGTGCTATGTTGTGTTTGTACTACAACATGGTGGGAAAGACCTTGAAAGCTTTGTGCTCTTAAACTTTGATGAAGTGCATAGTTTATTGGTACAGGTAATGAT
Organism: Populus euphratica; assembly: GCF_000495115.2. Classification (NCBI taxonomy): domain Eukaryota; kingdom Viridiplantae; phylum Streptophyta; class Magnoliopsida; order Malpighiales; family Salicaceae; genus Populus; species Populus euphratica. Next base: position 1,954,720 of record NW_011499862.1, read on the forward strand.
GCACATTTTATTCAAGCATTTTTTGTCAATTCTTCACTGAGCTGCCACCTTCAAGATTTAATGTGTCTATCGTGCTCTGCAGGTTACAGCTGGCTTAGCTATCGCAGAAGCTGCATATGAATTTGAGCATCGTGACCTGCACTGGTTTGTTGTTCTGGAAATAAATAATATTGTTTTTCTTGCATGAGTGCTGATTTAGGACTTTTTTGATGCAGGGGAAACATTCTTTTGCGTCGAAATGACTCTACTACAGTGCAGTTTATCCTGGAGGGGAAGAAAAACGATTTTCAGAACTTCAGGATTATTGATCTCAGTAATTGATTTTACTCTGTCCAGAATTAATACAGGTGACTTCTTTAGTTTTTCTTAATATTATTCACATAAATGTTTAGAATTATACTTGATTCATGATAAGCTAACAGACACTTGTTTACACAGATCAAGATATACTCTTCCAGGACTTAACCTCGGAGCCTCATCTCTTTAAGGGCCCGAAAGGAGATAGACAGGCAAGAGCCACAATACAAGCTGTAGGTCCTGTTTATTTCAGAATATTGGCTAAGTGGTTCCTAACATCATGTGCAAGCAGAAACTTACAGGAAGATGAAGGAAGTAGCTGGAGACTTCTGGGAAGGAAGGTGATATTGTTGATAGCTTTTCATCTTTCTTGAATGCATAAGAGGAGCATGCTGGTGTTTTTACTCTACTTCATTTGCTCATGAGGCATTAGATATGAAACAGTTAAAATCTATGCCAATTCAGCTGAACATATGCACAGCCTGTTTTTGCAAAATGTACTCCAGTGCAGCACAAATATTTTCCTGATATGTTGCATATGTGGTTGCCTGTGCTGTATCACAAGCAATCATATGTTCTTCTAGAACCCTAAGTCACATTTTGGAGAAATGCATTCGAGTCATTTTCACAGCAGTTTATCCTGTTGTATCAGGGTGTCTTGGTTTCAAGCACTAGGGAAGACAAAAAATGTTGTTCTTACTTTTTTCTCTCTTACTTGCTCAGGGGCTTTTCTTCTAGCTTATCAAAACTTCGTGTTTGGTTATTGGAAAGATGGTATGACTGTTTTGTCTCATTTTCTACAGCTTTCCCAGGACAAATGTATTGTGGTTGATATACTTGGTGGACATATTGCTCCTGAAGAAATCTTTTGTAAGTCTCTCTTTTCTACAGACTATGAAATGAGGTAATCTTTTTTATTTATCAAATTTTCCACGTTTTGTTGCTTTACATAAAAGCACCTCCTAGCAGTGTGTAGCATAGTCATAGCTCCTAAAAACTTTTCATGTATTGAAAGCTAAGATGTTCCATGAAAAAGAAACGGAGGTTTTTGCTGCATCCTAATCTTGTACAACCATTTTAACTGTAATTGTTAGATTTTTATGTGCTTAACTTAGTGTTAATGTGATACCAGGATCGCTCTTCAAAAAATGAGGGAGATTTGCACTCATTGAAAAAGCGTCTCAGCAAGTATAATTCAGCTAAGGAAGCTATTACTTTGGATCCCTTCTTCAGCAACTTGCTTGTTTTGTAAATAAAATGAGCCGTGAGAAGGCATATGCAATCAAAAAATTTTGTAAATTATAACATAGATGCTAGTTATGACTCAACTAGCATCTTGTGATGGTTGGAGGATATGACTGACAAAAGTTTGTGATAATCTTTAGTAAAAGAGAGTTTATGTCATTGATTTGAAGTTCACGAAGTTGATCTGATCTTTATCTGGCTGTGGATGGCATGTAAGGCTGCCCAATGTTTTATACTGTCTTTTTGGTCACTTTGCAATATAGTTTGAATGCTGAATCACTTGACTCTGTTCTTCCTCAAAGAATTGATGGGATTCATCTGTGCACCTCTGTAGGTATATTTTAGTGGAGCGTTTCTACTTCTTTTGCTTTCAGTGAATGCAAATGTTACATTCTAGCTGACAAAACATAGATTAGTGTTACAGAATAGATGGTTAATCATCCTACTAGTTTTGGCTTGTTCTTTTTCATTCTTAATCCTTCAGAATTGGCTACCACATGTTATGAAATGGAAATCCTTGATGATGGGAATTACAAATGTCCTCGCTGATAGCCAAGTGCAAGTAATACTTGACATCTTTTGAGCAAAATCTATAACCAATAATGCAGAAAATAGCAAGGGACACTCTCTGGATTTGTAGGTAACTCCAACAATAAACTAAAGGGCGGTGGTCTCTCTCGTGCGTTATATTTTCATGAACTACCTGCAACTTGCTGTTTTTGAATCATTTTACAGTGCACACCCAAAAGCACAATGCAGCAAATGATGTCACTCAAGATTGTCGCTCTAACAAAAGTTACTTTAGCTTCCATTAACTTTTTAATCTTTCTTTCCCTTTCCCTTTCCTTTATCAAGCAAAACTATGCCCACTGGCTGCCCAAAAACAACACTTGGAAGAGTATGGAAAGAATTCAAAGATGAGATACACCACTTTCTATCCTCTTAACCAGAAACCAGCATGGTATGTTCCAAAAGGTGTGGACACACACAATTTGATGAACGCCATTAATTAGCGTCTTTTTTCTTCAAATCTCTGATTCTATAGTAGCTAATGACTCGAAATGTGAGTATCAGTTATAGGCAGATTATGCTTAGCACATCCCAGGTCTCTAATGCTTTGATGAAGGAATTTGATATGACACTGATTTTATCCTTCATTCAGAAAGTAAAGGGCAAAGCTAAATTAGAAAAGGGCAATATATCAGATATTAAAGTACCAATATCTCTGTTCGGGCTTAGTTTATCTTCTCCTTTTCTTCTTTCTTCCTTTTCTTTTTATCAGGGTTCATGCATGGATTCCTGTTTTCTGTCAACCTTATCACCACCAATAGCTATGGCTACCCTCTTTCTCGCTCTCTCTACTGTGCTTGCTTTCGGCCATGAGGTGTTGCCTAGTCAGCCAAGGTGCTTTTGAAATCATCAAAACTAGGAAGGAGAGAAGCACATTGCGTTATTCCACATGGGGTGTCCCTACCCAATGGAATATCTTACATATCCCATAGAAAGTGGCACTAATAATGTTGTTACAAAGGTTAAGGCACCGCTAACGTATCTATGTCACTGTGTAAAGCCATTAGTTTTCTACTTTCTACTGACAATCATCAGGCTAATTACACCATGTAGTCCCTCTACTTATGTCTTTGATCAACTGGATCCCTTTACTACTAATTTGATTAATAAGATCATTCTATAGAATGTTCTCTTTACAATCAGGACCCTCATCCTATGATGGCTTTAATGATAAATGGGTACAAAAATGAGAAAACTTGAAGAATTTTATTTTATTTTTCTTATTTTAAGAGGACACGTGTTATTTCATCATAGAAAAATCATAAGTATTGTAAATCGAGTGCCTTGATTGTGAAAAGAATGCAGTAGGGGGTGATTACTTGAACTCCCATAGTAGAGGGACGATGGATGCAATTGACCCGACAATGCTTCTACTTGGCGTTTTATTACATAGATGAATCATAAGTGAAGGCAGCTTATGTGAATGAATGCTAATTTGTTCCTTTACAGGATGTTTTGTCTGCTCAGAATATGGTGGGCTTGGAAAAATAAAAACTGAAATCTTGTCCTGGAAGAAACTGCCGAAAAAACATGGTTGAGGTTTGAGGCCTAATCCAAAGCCTCTTTTGGCCTTCAATAAATAAAAACAATTAGTGGGATTTGTTGAGCTCAGCAGATCTGACTTAGATATCCTCCTTTTACACAGTCCAATCAATCTCAAGTCCTCAAGGTTTTGCTAAGGTAGGGTGATGGATGCCTAGGGCTGCAGTACATTCTCCTTTTTTATTATAGCCTCCACTAAACTTTCAGGCATTTTTTTAGCCCCCTTCGTGATTCTTGATTCTTTTATTATGTTTCGAAAAACTACACGCATTTTTGCTGGATAAATTTATCAATTAGCATGCAAAATGCAAATGATTGGCAAAAAATCATGGTGAAATAGCAATTTTTTTTTTTTGTGATGTCATGCTTATATATCTATTATATATTACAGTCAGAAATTATAAAAAAAATTAATTGATATCACTATTTATAACTGTAATATTTATTTAAATTTAAGAATAATTAGTTGATCAAATAAAAATTATAAAATTGCTAAAACTAGTATTGAAATTTTTAAAATCTAAAAATATTATGGTCAAAGTAGTGATTTCATAACTACTATAAAATAAATTATCTTAAAAATTCATATAAAAATATAAATATAATTTAACAATTGAATCAAAAGTTATGAACCATTATTCTTATCTGGTTCGATTAAATTTTTTTCTAGGTCTAAACTTATTATATTAGTTTATAAATATATTTATTATGTCATTTACATCTATCTAGAATATATCTTTATTTAGTTATGGCAAACTAAAACTTAATTACTTAGATTTACTTATAAAAACTTAAATTTTAATTAAATTTTAATTTTTAATTTACAAGTTAAACAAAGATTTATATTTTTACTCATAAAACATTTTTAAAAGAATCATATAATTATAGTTTTGTGTTGAACGGTCCATCAATTATACATTTATATCCAAGCAATTAGCACTTATTGTGCTTCAAAAACACAATATGTTTAAATACTGATATTATGAAGCACAACAACTATTTCTTCACGCTTGCTTAGAAATAGCGATATCTAGGCACATTTCAGAAACACGCAACAAGATAAAAATATATTATTTCATCGAATCTTTTCGTTATTCTATCTAAATTTTTAATTTATTGTGTTAATTTAAAAAAATCCATTTTCTCATAAGGTGTTAATATTTAAATATTTTAGCTGTCTGCCCAGGTTCTGCAGAAGAATCTTCGCACATATAGTAAAGAAAATTTAAGCTAGTTAAGAACTGTCAGAAGAAAACAATGGCATGAGTTCTTGTCGGACAGTGCCATAACGATGGATTCAAGAAAAATGAAAAACATTTTACTGTGGTAACTGAAAACAGTAGCGGAGCATTTATGAGGGGAAACATAACAGGGCATGTCTTGCCATCCTTGTATTGTGAAACCCTTTTGGGACAAGCAGACAAAGGCATGCCATCTTTGCTTATTATATTTGTACTGTGTAACATGCATGTGGGCGGGCATATCTCATGGAATTTGTCTTGGTGTGTGGAGGAAGATGCTTTCTGTTTTGAGCCCAATTGTGTTTTTGGGAAAGATAAAAAAAAGAAGCTATAAAAGCAGTCGTTGATCACTTGATTCTCTCTACTGTTGGGAAACAGCACATTTTCCAGCCCCATCCTTCATGCCAAAGTAACACCTTCCTTCCTTTATAACTTTCTCCTTTTCTCTCCTAACCTTTTATCTGCAACGCCTTTTCCCCTTCTATATCTCTCTCAATATTCTATGAGCATTCTCTTTTAAACAGCACTTCCATTGTATGAATCTCTTTAAAAATCCATAGGGTTCTCCTCCAGCAACCCAGAAAACACCTCTCATTATAATGGCCGGAGCAGCATCAAAGTGCCTCTTCTTATTCTTCTTGTCTCTTCTCACTATTAGCTCTTCTGGTAAGTATCTTTTATTTCTTGTTCACACTTTTTTTCTACTTAAAATTCAGTGCAAAGAAGAGTTAGAGTTTAGCCTACCCCTACCCCACTTGTGTAAAGCTGTATAGTTTTTCTTTTCTATTCTATTTTTTTTTCTCACATGTTCAATGTTATTAAGAAGTACTGGCTGCTTGAATTCATGGATGAGCTCAAACTTTTTGAAGTTTGAATCTTTGTTGAACTAGATCATTTCTTGTATTTTGTTACAGGAACTCTAGTGGGTTTCTACTACAATGCCAGAGGAATCACCGCAGCTTCTTCACTTAGCAGAACAGTATCATTTCTTGAGCTAAACAAGGTCTTTGCAAGTCATTTAAGAGTTTTTGCTTCAGATAACAGGGTTTTGAGTGCACTTTCCAACTTTAATGTGTCTGTTGATCTTTATTTAGATGATAGCTTGGTTGAGAATTTGATAAATTCTAAACCATCTGCTATCTCCTGGTTTAAGACCCTATTAGTGACCTTTCTACCCCATGTGAACATCAAAAGCATCATTGTAAGCGTCAACAATGACTTGCCAAAGCTTTTATACTCTTTGAAATCAATCCATTCAGTCCTGAATAGGTTTCATGTTGACAGTGAGGTTAAGGTCTCGGTAGCATTTTCGTTGTCATTCTTAGAAAATTTGGATAGATCACAAGAAAATGACCTCCATGGGATTTTGGGATCTATCAAGAGGACCAAGTCTTTTGTCACTGTGGAGACCAGTCTTGATGTGGATGTAGAACTGGGGATGAAAGATCTTTTTATTCAATCAATGATCCAAAAAGTCACAGCTGCCACTTCTCTGCTTTCTCCCTATGATGTTCCGATAGCTATGACAATCAGGAGCCTTGTTGTTCCTGGTGCAAAAGAAGTAGCTGAGTTTGCTGAGAAGGTTTCAAAATCTTTAGAGAACAGTAAGATCACAGGTCAGGTAGCTGAATTGTATGCAGAAGTATCTTCGGTAGAAGATTTCATGGAAAAGGAGCTGACGAGGGAACATGAACAAATCTTTCCCTCATCTCGGAGAGAGCTCTTGACAAACTTCAGAACTACTTTACATGATGATATAATCAATACACCTACAGTTTTTCCGACAAATCCCGGATCAACACCACCAGGGACTCTCCCGCCAGATACTCCAGCACCAACAATAGTCACTGTCCCTGCTACCAATCCTGCCAATCCAGTAACTGTAACACCGACCAATCCTGTATCCACTCCATTACCTTTCCCCTACACCACACCTGTCGATTCCCCCCCTGCAAATCCTTCTGTCAATCCACCAGTACCAATTAGCAATCCAGTCACAACACCAGCACCTATTACAGTTCCAGGTGCACAACCAGTGACTAATCCTGTGACAACCTATCCAACCCCAACAGGCAATGTTCCGGTCACAGCACCAGTCACAAATCCTGTGGCGCCTCCTGCAACGACAAATGCTCCAGCAATACCAGGACAGAGCTGGTGTGTGGCCAGGTCTGGAGTGACGGAGACAGCACTTCAATCAGCATTGGATTATGCGTGTGGAATGGGAAGTGCAGATTGTTCACAGATCCAGCAAGGAGGGAATTGTTACAATCCAAACTCTCTTCAAAACCACGCTTCATTTGCATTCAACAGCTATTATCAGAAAAATCCTGCGGCAACCAGCTGTGATTTTGGAGGAACAGCCACTATAGTTAATGTGAATCCAAGTAAGAAATCTGATTGACTCAGATTTGGGATTGTTCTTAAAAATTAATGTTTCGAATATTCACAGACTCGCATAACATTGAAACAGGCACTGGTTCCTGCATTTATCCAACATCATCATCTTCATCAGGCACTCCATCATTGCCAGCGCCAACAACTTCATCTGCAAATCCAGCAACAACATCACCGGTTGTCGGCGTGTCAGGGTAATTTCTTTATCATCCGTGAGTTAGGAACTCTTGAGTACAAATTCAATAACTCAAAAACTAACACTCTGATTTCCGCAGCACTCCATCAGTTTTGAACTCATCAACCAACCCTGCCTCAAGTTTTGGGTTCGATACTCCTCCCGTTCTTAACCCTCCAGCATCAATGTCAGCTAATTTGCAGCCATTTATTGGTTGTTCCATTTTCGTAACATCATTTGTTGCCAGAACAATCATTCTAGACATGTAGAACAAAGAATTTCTTTATGTACACCAAATGGATTGGAAGCTCATGCTTTCAGCAGAAGATCAGAACTGCAGCAGTTTCCAAGTTCTGTACAGAACCATCTTTAATAGAAAAGGAAACTAGAGGGAAGTTCCAAAAGAATGGTTTACAACACCAACATCCTGATAACATTTTCTGGCTGGCCGGAAGTTGCGCAGAATGTAAAGACTTTACTGCCGAAGGTACAAATCAACTTCTATGTTTACATGTTTAGTATTAGGCTGAAAGTAGTGAAATTTAATGAGGCTGGGTAGTACTAGATGTACGATGGCAATTTTGTTCCTGTGCATTTTCACAAAGTTGCAGAATTTGTAGTATAGAGTTTCTGATTAATCTAGTTAAATTATTAGGTAAGAGCAGGGATACAAGATGTTTCTTAGGTGGATGATTTATGAGGATAAACCTAAAGTTTAGCTCTTACATTTGAAGGGTAAGAACCTATGGAGCTCAGTTCAGATGGTAAGTGGATCTGCTTCCCGTGTTAGCGTCCAAGCTTCAAATCCATATGATCAACCTGTTTAAAACCAAACTAGCAAGCTAGAGACATGGTCTTTGCATGCAAAATGATTTGTTCAAGGTGAATTATTTTCGCATATGATGGATACAAGATTTTCCCGACTGTCAAAATCGCCCTGTGACTTCTTTGGCAAAAACCAAATTTACACCAGTTAAAACATATTTGTCAAGATGCTCTAATCGTTCAATTTCCATTCCAGATAGGAAAAATGCTAATTCAGCACACAAATTATTCAAAAAGTGCATCCCATATTTCCTGGGAAAAACAACGAAGGCCCACCCCGCCAGAGCCTGAATCATGCTAGGTGATGAAAAGCATCTCCTAACGGCTAATAGGATTAACGAGGACTTGATGTTCTAATGCATCAGATGCCAATTTATATTCTCAAATCATTTTGTTTAAAATATGCACCAAACGCTTGACTTAAATCAGGACACAGCATCATCTAGCTAGCCTAGCTTATAGTTGAAAATCAGATGACATATTCTGTTGGTAGCATGATCTCTCCTGTCCCCACAATATTAATAATGTCCATGTTTGACTGCAACCATATATACCTAAATTTTAATGCAAGAAAAAATGATAGCATAGCTTGCACAAGGCTCATTATCATGCCATCCAGCTGGCAAAATCAACAGCACAAAAGAGCTAATCTTTAAGTCATGGGTTCAAATAAGGAAGCCAAACGGCTGTACATAGATTTAAAACGTACAGCATAACTAGAGGACTCTAGTTCTAACGGGAACAAAAAAAACGCACCTCTGACTACACTGCACAAGGTAAAGGTACTCCACCCTAGGCTATCTCTACAAGCTAAAATGGCTTCTGAAGCTCCCCAAAACCTATGATAACAAGACATTTACAACAATCTAACCTACTATTTCATCGCTTTGAGAACACAACCAAGATCAACATAGACAAAGAAACTACAATCTTGAAGTTAGATGTCTCCCAGAAATTTTGCTTTTCATTGTTTCCCTCAGATACAGCCTGCTGTTTGGCTGCTATCTGATCTCGGAGTTCTTTCAGAGCTTTGTCCCTTCGCTCTCCCATCTGTTAAGATGAATATAAACACAATTAAATAATAGTACATGAAAGTGCAATCTAGCAGTGGAAATAACTTGAGCATATTGAAAGAACATGACCACCAAAAACTACAGAGAAAAAAGGACTCTTCTAAAATCAACAGAAGAGCACAACAATAACCACTCAAAAGACTTTGATGCTGTGGAACGTTCAATTAATTTGAACCTAAATGAGCCCGTGTCAAAATGCAGCTACTTGCACACAGCAAGTATGCATTGATGTGGTTCACTTAGTTGATGAGAAAGCTAAATACTGCACAGCATCTGGACATTTTCAAGTATGGTGCTCTTCTGATATGCAAAATGATAAGATAAAGCCAACAACACATGAGGAAGTCTTATTCACAGCAGTCGATGCAACCATCCAGTTCCAGGCAAAAGAGGTAAGACAAAAATTACCCTCTGAAGCCTTCGAGTCTGAGCGCGAGCTTCCTGAAGACAGAATTCCAACTTCAACACCCTCTTCTTCAATTCCTGATCAGCTCGTCGATGTTTCTCTAACTGCCAACAAGCAGGTTGAATCTCATAAATCACCAGGTCCGTGGACCTTAAATGACAATAGAATTAGAGAGATTATAGATACAGCTAAAGATGGATGCACCTGTGATTCTAATTCCTTGGTTTTAAGCTTCCAGTGAGCAGACATGACTCTTATTTCATCTTTCAGTTTGGCTATTTCTTCATCCTTAACAACTAAAAATTTGTTCATCTTGTCACAGTTTTTAGGAGAAACTTCATCTAATAATTTCCTGAGTTCACAATCTTTATTGTCTCCTGCCTGGGAAACAGCTCGCATGATATCATGCTCAATTCTCATAACTTCATCTTTCAGTTGCCTTTGGGAAGATTCCCTTGCTTGAAGATCCTTCTGCAAATTATCTAATTGCTCTCCTAGCCTGCTTACACGCTCTTCATGCTCTTTTAACGAGCTGTTCTTTGCATCTAATTCTTTTATCAGTGCTAAACATTGAAGCTGCACTGACTGAGCTAAGGCAGCACTCGCATCTGCCGTAGCTTGAGTGGCTGCAAGTTGTGGTCTGAGACCATCCAACTCTGTGAGGTACTGTGGCCAATTAAAAGAATAAGATCAGAATTACTGAAGTTTTAATAAGCAAGAAGCTTGCAGATGATGAACTATACAAATGGAAAGGGTTCATAATCCAGAGATGCTTTTATTGCAAATCATACAGTAACACAACTACCAATGAGCAATCTCCATTAAGGTGCCATTTAGAACTGCATTCCAAACAGTATTTCTTGAAAATTCAGGTTTTTTTTTGCTTAAAATTAATATTTTTTCTATGTTTTAAGATTGTTTTGATACGCTGATATCAAAAATAATTTTTCAAAAATAAAAAAACATCATTTTGATGTATTTCCGAACAAAAAAAAAATTAAAAAAACAACCACTACCACTCTCAAACACCCCCTAAATGTCTTTTAAAACTCATCCCAATATCAAGAGGTGACAGGTATGTTAATTCTTCGATACATGAAAACTATAATGCAACACCATGTTGGAATATTCAAAAGGTTGTCTTGAGCTAGAAGCACAGATTTTTTCTCTTTAATTATTCCAATTCCTCAATGATCATTCAGTCAATATAAACTGTTTCGTGCGTATATGTTTTCTGAAAAGCGATGACATAATGTGATGTGCAAGGAGGTGACCACCAGTACATAAATGCCTGCAAGGTAATCCCTTCAAAGAGAGTAATAATGGTTGCTTAAAGATTGACTTGTTACAAAATGATGGGTGCTTAAAGATTATATCAGATCCAGAAACTCCTACTGTCTACAACAAGTCTTCAATTAAAGCTGAAGGTTCTAAAGAATGATATGCTCTAAATGAAACAATAATAAGCTGCTGTACTCTTATCTAATTGCATAAATCTATGCACAAAATCTAAAGAGGTTTACTTTTGTACAATTCCCCACAGATAGCATCTCACATCATCGTGTTACCCTAGATTTACTAATGTCAGTCCTCTATCCTCGACCTCCATCTTTTCCTTTAGTAGCATGCTACACTCTGGAGAAGTTACTAACACAAAACTCAATGAAACTCCTATTACAAAGTGTCTCGCGTGCTCTTATGATATGTCAAAAGTAAAGAGGCAATTACAGTATCCTTGGCTACATAAAGGGACGTATACAATGGTTTGGTAGTTAAATTTGATGCTATCTTCCAACATGATGGTGATGGCAACAAGTGCAACCTATATGGCTTTCTTTTTATGTGACAAGCTTACTAGACATATATGGTAGCCTTAAATGCCTCAATTGCTTTCTATCCATGATTGGAATAGACATGTATCAAAGACATATAGACAAACACAAATAAACAGGCGACCTACATACACACAAAAGGTGATCTCCTCCTACCTTTTCCTTTTGCTGTGTTGGGAAGGGGCATGACATAAAGAGAGATAAACTAGCCCAGGCTTAATTGGTTTGTACTGACATCTCATCACTCATCTCACCAAGTTTTACTGCAATGGTGCTGATGCGCAGAGGATCCCAATTCCCAATATTATTTCGTATGAAGTCATCAACATTTTACAAAGTCATTCAATTGGGATTTATTTGGAATAGATCACCAAAATAATTGGGGCAGAGATAAGTGCGACATAGCATGGATCTTGTGATAATTAAATGATTCCAAGAGTGACCATCACTTTCAAATTTGCAAATGAGATATTTCGTTTGTTGTTCAACTAATCTTCAAGAATCAAATAGGAAATCTACATGATTTCCTTAAACTACATAGTCAATTAAAGTTTCAATTAATGCAGCCCCATCAAGAATCACAGCAATCAATACACAGCCTAATGAAAGTGGTAGCTAAACTAAAAAAAAAATTGAACACCATCTAAACAAAGCATTTTGTCTTAAGAATATCCTAAAGAAATTGCTGGAATCTGTTTTGACCAACTTTCTAATACAATCCATAATTTTGCAAAATAAAAACCTAAGAAGTTGGGTCGCCGGCAACAGCATAACAAAAACTTATCTTAAAGCATTCAAGCTAATAGATTACAATGGGGGACAACGATAACAAAAAAAAATTGAAACATTACGGTGACCTTTCCCCATTAAGGCTCCACCCAGGAAAACAAATAGAAAGGGCCAAAAGGTCAATAGCCATCCAAAAGGATGAGGATCAGATATGTGGATTGTATGCTAAGATGCACAGAAAAAAACACCCTCACAGCCCAGCTCAACTTACTTCGTGATGCAAATAACTCCAATATGATAAGTACTCATGTTTGAATATCAGATCAAAGGAAACTAAAAGTTAAAGTCAAAGCTGGGATATTGAGTGGAACCTTCTCAGCGGTAGAAGCTGTCACCTGAAGCTGGCCATTTTTCTCCTCCAATCGCTCCTGCAACCTGCTAATCTCCACTTCCATGGTTTTAGCCTTATTTTCTGCTTCCTGTTAAAAATCAAAACACACACAAAAGCACTGCTTCCTGTTAAAAACACACCACTGATTACTTGACTCCAAAAAATAAACATAACCCCTAATGACCCCACAATCAAAAGGACCACAAAAAGAAAGAAAGCAATGATTAAATCTGAAGAACTCAAAAAAACATACAAAAAGAAACCACAACCAGAAATCATTTACCTGTCTAGTTACTGTTTCTTTAGCGAATGATTGCTCTTGAGATGCAAGGCGTTTACGTGCTTCCTTTAACTCGGCAGCTAAAGAAACAACATTTTTCCTAAAACCTTGCTTCTTCTCATTTAAATCCTTCAATAAAGGATCAGTCTCTCTTCCAGAAGAAGATATTGATGATGGTTTCTCCAAAACTGACATCAGTACTTAATGGAGATTTTGATCAACCAGCAACTACACTGAATCTTTGCTCAAAGATCTGATACAGATAACACATGCATACACCGACTCAAAACTTGCTTTCTAAAGAGGAAAACAAAATCAAAGATTTATGATTTGGTCTATGCAGTGCTTGCAGCGAAAGATATGGCCTTCGGTGTCTGCATGTGAAAACATTTAATTTGAAGGGTACCCCATGAGTTCAAATTCATAAATAAACACCGTATTCAATTTCAAATACTTTGCCTTAATCTAGTCCAAGAAAAATAAATAAAAATTGAAATTTATTATTTTATTTTTTATGGCACAAAATAATGCATAATATCTCGACCAAATTTATAATGGAGAGAGAGAGGGGCACGTAAAGGGTGTGTCGCTTTCAACTAATAAATAAACGTAGAGAGAGAGAAATAAGGAATCATCTAAGGTCGGACTGCTTAAAACACAAAAAAATCCATACTTTAAGCTGGATTCAAGTAACCTAGAACGCAACACACAACCAAGTCAAGACTCGAAAGGGTCTCTGCAAAGAAATGAACTTTCCTTAAAAAAAAAACGTATCTTTATCCACAGGACACAAGATAGAGATCACAGAAAACATGTCTGCTTAACAAAACAAGAAGAAAGAAAGAAAACCCACCAGCAGAAAAGGAGAGAGAGAGGATAGGAGAGAAACGACATGGAATGTTTTTTTCGGCAAGCTGAAGGTTTTGTAATTGCCATGTATGGATGATCCAACGATGGTGATTGAGAGTTAGGTAAAATCTGACGGAGAGCATGAATTTAGGGTTTTAATTTAATTGTCAATTAGTGCAAGTGAGAAAACAAATCCAATCAAATCAAAGGTGTTTTTTTATTAGTGTTGTTTTATAAAAAGACAAGTCTGAATCAGGGACAACCTAGAGAGAGATACTGACATAGAGTTTAAGTTCGGAGTGAAACCGAACCTTGGGTTTGGTGAAATGACAAAAGCCGAAGCTAAAAACAGGTGTTTTCCATTTTTACTTTTGATTCCCTCGTTTGACTTTGAGCGCGGCAAATCCAAATGTTTTAGGTAAACTGTTGTGTTGTGACACGTGGGTGTGTTTTGACCGTACGATTTTTATGGATCGGCCTTATTCCTCTATTATGTTTTGACAATTATAACCGTAAATTAAAAGTTCATGCAAAGGTAACAGTTTTTAAATAAAAATCAGTGAAATACTACAATTTTACCTTGTCTTGTTTCTAAAACGATATATTTACTCACTATCGATATTTACAAGCACAAAGAAAATAGTCATTGCTCTTGTATTGTATTTTTCATATGATTGGCCGGATGAATAATATTGTGGAATCAATTAGCCCTTTTACACAAAAATTATAATTAAAAAAAAATATTTAAATATATTTTGTGGGTAAAAATAAACATGCTTATCTAATTTGTAGATTAAAAAATAATTTTTGATAATAATATTTTAAAAAATTATTATCTGTATATTAATTCTTACGATCAATTTTAAATTATCAGGTATGAATCTATTATAACTAAATGAAAATATATCACTGACATGTCATGTGAATGACCTAACATGTGTATTTACAAACCAATGATATAGGTTTAGATCTAGGAAAAGGTTTGGTCATGTTAGATCAAAATGATAATTCAAAAATATTGTAATTTTTTATATGACTATTGAATCGTGCTCTTACAAAAGTTTCTAAATGCTATTTTTATTGAGATAGTTAAGGGATTGTTGCTCCAACTATTCTATCTTTAGATTTAAAAAATCTTATTCTGGAATTCTAGTTTTGACAATTTTAAATTGATATTTGAATCAAAATAAATATTATGGTTGTTGATTATAAAATCAATTAATTTTTTATTGTAGTTCATGATCATGACATCCACAACTATATTATTTCACTAAAACTTTTAATTTTATTTATATTTCACTATTTATTTGCATTTTACATGAAATAGATTGGAAGAATCCTAAATTAATGCTTTTTTTCATATTGACTATGAGGTGAGGGAATAATTTTGAAAGGTAGTTTAATTGGTTAAATTTTAAATTTGTTTTTTTAATTGTCAAGAGATCAAGTATTTTTAGAATTATTTAAAATCTACATGGTTATTAATTTTAAAATATAGAAAAACAATTAAAATTTAAATAAATGACCCAATCATTAAAATTAATTAATAATAATAAGGTGAGGCAGCTAACCATGTCGCAGATTCTCATGCCCTTCAAAATAAATGCTGTTACAATGCAAAATAATTATTTAATTTGATGTTCCCACCTAGTTGAGTTCACACTCAAAATGAAGAATTTAATTACCAAGATCTTGCTATTATCTTCAAATAAAGCCAATTACAATGACAATAAAAACATAAAATACATATTTTTTATATCTTTTACTTTAACAGTACATAAATTCATTATGAAATTATATCAGTTTTACTGTATATATTATTATTTATTCATTCAATCAAACATGTTTATATCTTGATTATTTATATCTTTTCTATTCATGTTTTTCAATTTCATTAGCTGGATTTTAAACTTGATGTTTTAAATTACGAGAATCCCAACACCCACTTTTTAATTTTCACTCTACTAAATGTGTATGTGAGAAAGCATTAAAAAACAAATAGAGTTTAGTGTGTTATATTATATGTCATGGAGCGTCTCATGTTTCAATGCGAGCTCGTGAGGTGAAAGAAACTGCTGTTTTTTTCTCGAAGGACAGACTGAATTAACTTTATTAAGAAGAAGGAAGGTTTTTCCTCCCATGGCCCCACCCTGGTGCTGCCAATCTTAAAATAATATAAAATATAGTTTCCATGCCTTGACCCGCCATCATTGCCAAATTACTGGACTGTTCCTGCCCGCCATTCATGCTTCTACCAGGCACCTTCCTATATTTTTTTCAATCTTATGATAATTTAGTTTAATAAAAAATCACAGGTGAAAGAACTCAACATGGCATTGAACATAATCAATCACCCATATATGATCTATAAATGATAGCTCGAAAGATTCCGAGTGCAAATATATACATCACTTGCCGAAAACATTCTGGAGCCAGATTATATACACTTGTGGAGAGCATCAGTTAATCGGGAATATTGCAAGAAAAATCCTTGAAATTTATTGCCTCCCTGGAATCGATAAGTTCTCCACGTCTATAGAGAAAAATCATGGACATGGAGATTCATAGTCTTTATCGAATCAAGAAATTCTTGTTTATTTGGAATCAAGAAACTTATCATAAATACACTTATTCCAGTGCTAATTACAGCAGCTTTTAATTAAAAAAAATAAAATAAAATGGCATTCCTACCAAATCCCATGTGGAGCCAAGATCGATAAACCATCAAAGTCTTGTTGTCCAGCTTCCTTTTCAATGTGTAATTAAGAAGATACATGGCAAGTTCGTATCTAAACTACAAGGCATATATATATATTGTTTATTTTCTCAGAAAAGAAACCCAAGAATCACAGTCCAAGCTTAGCTTAAGAGCTGTAGACATATATATATCAAAGGAATTTGAGATGCGATAATATTATTCTCACGTCATTTATGCATGCTTTAGTAGTAGTTTCTGTACATGGAGCAGTAGTCGTATATATAGAACCGAGCTTTGCACACAGTGAAATTAACAGGATGGATCAAAAGCAGTCGTATAAACAAGGACACTACATATATTGTTAACAGAACACACTTTAATTATACATCTATAACAATGCTTTATAATATTGGACCCAGCGGGGTCATTCATAAAATTCAAGTGTTCCACATGTTAAGAGCCCTTGACATCGAGAGGATACTGTTGAAACCTTGGGAGGTACAGGTGCATGATCACACCTGAAGGGAGGCTAACTCTTGTGCAGAATTCTAGCCAAGAATGCTGGCAGAGGGATGGAAAGGTTTCAGATTTGGAATCATCCAACTCCAGGACCGCCGAGCCATTTGCTCTCCCAGCAGATTCTTTGAGAATCTTGTTCATTAGTTTCTTTTCATTTGTACCAAAAAAAAGAGAAGGGGTAGGAAGAAAGAGACATTCTATGCTTTATATTATAAATTGTTAGATGATATACATGAAGAAACTACAGAGAGAAACCATGTTTTTTGCCGCATGTTACCATTGATGACGAAGTGCAGATGAAGCGTAGCAATGCATCAGTTAGATGGAGGATGAGTGTGGTGGAAGATAAAAACAATAATATAAAATCGAAAAATTAAAAATAATAATAAAAACATCAAGAGTAATGTATATTTTTATTAAGTGTTTTTCTTAAAGTTCTTTTAGCTATTCTTTCTCAAACATGTATATTGCTAATATTGAATTACAAATCTTTTTATAACTATAAAGTCTCATAAAGTCTTAGACAATAAATAAATTAAACTAATACAAAAAGATTCCAATTTAAACATGAAAAATATTTTGTTAACTAAACCAGAAGATGATTCAACTTATTCTAATGGATCGATTAATTTTTCTATTTTTTAAAATCAAGATCTAATTTATTTTCAACATTCTTATTTTTAGGATATTGTGGTCAGCTTTGTTAAAAAAGAGTAAGTGGGAATGTGGTTAAATTATTTTTTGTTGCTAGAATTATATGGAAACCCTAAATTATTGATAAATTACTCTCTTAATTAAAATTTCAGTGCAGTTGATCTTTGTTTAATTTGTTGTTAGTGAAAATTAGATTTTATTTTTCAAATTATAAAGGAATTACGTCATTAAAAATATTCTAATAGATATATCTTCAAATTTCTTTTAATAAAATCGAAATTGTTTTTGATAAAGCCAGTAATAATAAAGTTGCACGCCATGTTAAAATGGTGTCCACATTAGGCTTAGGGTGCTGAACCCCTTAAAAGTAAGAATTTGAAGAATTAAAATAAAACTAAAAAACTTGATTGATCAAATTTCATAAGTATGAATATTTAAATAAAAGAATTAATAAAAGTACTCGATAAAAGAGTACAAGTGCTTCAAACATTTATTTAATATCATAAGCACGTATAAATAATTTTTATTAAAAATTTTGTTATTGTTTATTTATCAATAAAAATCAATAATAACTCAAATTTAAAAAATATACTAAGAAAATGCTTGAGAAATATCTTAAAACTATTCTCTCTCTTAAAAATAAAAACACAACTTTAAAAGACGATTCTCATATCTCTAGCCAAATTTAATTATTCTTCTTTTGCTCTAGCTTTTCCTTTTACTCGTGGCTCCAGCTTTGTCTTTTTTATTCTTTTTCCTTCTGTCGGGAATTAAATTTTCAAATAATTATTTATTTAAATTTTAAATATATTTATTTTATTTATTTTATTATATTTGATATAATTTTCTCTATTATTATTTTAAATAAATATTATCTAATTGATACTAGATACCCAAATGAATATAAATATCTTAATTCTTATAAAACATAAAAGATATTACTTTCGAGATTTTCAACATAAAGAGCAATCAACAAGCCAAAATAGCGATTCAATTGTCTATATTAATCATTCTACAATGTCATTGAACCTGTATTTAGGATGTAGAAACAACAATGAAAATTTTTACAGAATGTGTCAACATATTTATATAAATCACAAATATAAGTTATAATGGTATCAATAGCATTGCATAACTATATTAAAAAAAAATCACAAAAAAATATTACATTTACAAAATATAACAGCAATCATAATTTTATTGACAATAATTTTTTAGTTTAGTTGATATTATATCATATTCTCTTAAAGTTAAAGAAACCAGGAGCTCTTTACAAATGAATTATGTTCTAGATGTAATATCAGGTAGTTTAATAGGATGGATGGAATACAATAATAATATAATATTTATATTTTTTGATGTATTAAACAAATTTCCTCACAAATTCTACAAACGACTCCACAGAGTTCACAAATGTTCTTTGTTTTCTGGACAACTTTAATTTCAATCGCAATGATAACCCTAAACATATATTCACTTAAAAAAATCACACAAAAAAGAGGACAAAACTTCAAACTTCCTATTGGCTTTTACTTTTCCACTCTCATGTTGTTGCCTCTGCAAATAAATTATTTCTTAAATCTTATGTTTGCTCTTGCCAGAACTTAGATCGTTCACCATATACTCTTGAAGGCTCTGGAGAATTGCACCGGGCGTGGATTGGACTCCCTGCTGACTTAGTTTCTGGTTTTTTTCATCCCAACATGCTTTTTTTGTTTTTTATAATTTCACTATTTATGATCTAAATTAAGGGCAAATTTAAGTAAGATTAGAATCAAAAGACTAGAACCAAGATAAACAAACAAAAATAGAGAAAATTAGCGGTGGTTTCTGCCAAAAAAATAATAATAAGAAAATAAACTTTGGTCCTCCTACTTTCTCAATTATGCATTCTTGGTCCCTAAAGATTTGTTAAATTTATTTTTGATGCGAGATTTTATTCTCTTATTTTTCGATCTATGTGTTTGAAAGAGGAGAGAAGAATTTACCGGATTCCAGTTGAAAAAACAGAAAATTATAATTGATGCGATTCCAATTATAGAAAAATATTGAATTTAATATCAATAAATACTGTTTAAGCACTGTTAATAGGTTCTGTATGAGGAGATGAGTTAGACTAGCCATTCGATGGGCTGTACCAGAGTTCGGAGAAAGCACAATATACGAAAACAGGGTCTTCACTTGCAGTCCCAAATTTAACTTCGCTAATGAAACTCGCCAACTTCTCCACATCAAACTCAGTAGCATGTGATGTAAGCAATTCAATTTGAGCTTCATGACTCTCTGCGAGTAGACAAATACCTTTGCCTCGTGCTCTTTAGTTTCCTCTCTCAACCAGAAAAAGAGAAGGAAAACCTTTACCTTTTGAAAATAAACACTCGGCCCCCTTGAGTTTTCCATCTACTCCTCCTTTAAACGTACCAATCACGACCTTGTAAAGTCACCAAACCACAAACACACACAGCGGAATGCATAAAGAGGTCGTCTTTCCCCCTTCTCTCTGTAACAAAGCATTTTCCATTTTTACTTTTGATTCCCTCGTTTGACTTTGAGCGCGGCAAATCCAAATGTTTTAGCTAAACTGTTGTGTTGTGACACGTGGGTGTGTTTTGACCGTAGGATTTTTATGGATCGGCCTTGTTCCTCTATTATGTTTTGAAAATTATAACCGTAAATTAAAAGTTCATGCAAAGTAACATTTTTTAAATAAAAATCAGTGAAATACTACAATTTTACCTTGTCTTGTTTCTAAAACGATATATTTACTCACTATCAATATTTACAAGCATAAGAAAATAGTTGTTACTCTTTGTAGCAGTAATATTTAAATATATTACATTTTTAAAATACAATAATTATTAATTAATTGGCTGGTTGAAATATATTATGGAATCAGTGGACTGTTTCACGCAAAAATTATAATTTAAAAAAATCATTCAAATATATTTTGTGGATAAAAATACGTATATTTATCTAATTTGCAGATAAAAAAATAAATTTTAATTAAAATTTTTAAAAATTATTATCTATATAGTAATTCTCATGAGCGATTTTGAGTAGTCAGATATAAGTCTATCATAACTAGACGAAGATACATCGCTAACATATCATGTAAATGACCTAATGTATGTATTTATAAACCAATGATAAAGGTTTAGATCCAGAAGAAGGTTTGGTCGCATTAAATTAGAATAATAATTCAAAAGGATTGTAATTTTTTATATAACTATTGGATCGTGGAGAAGGTTTGGTCGCATTAAATTAGAATAATAATTCAAAAGGATTGTAATTTTTTATATAACTATTGGATCGTGCTCTTACAGGAGTTTTTGAAGGCTATTTTTATTGAAATAGCTAAGGAATCGTTACTCCAATTGTCGTATTATTATATTTAAAAAATCTTGTTATGGGGTTCTAGTTTTGACAATTATATAATTTTTTTTATGAATAAGTTGATCGTTGATTATAAAATCAATTAAATTTTTATTATAGTTCATAATCACGACATCCACATATATGTTATTTCACTGGAACTTTTACTTTTATTTATATTTCACCATTTACTTGCATTTTACATGAATTAGATTGGAAGAACCCTAAATTAATGTTTCTTACCATATTGGCAATAAGGTGAGGGAATAATCTTAAAAGATAGCTCAATTAGTTAAATTTTGAATTTATTTTTTAATTATTATGAATTTAAGTTATTTTAGAATCGTTTAGGATTTACATAGTTATTAATTCTAAGATAAGTAGAAACCGTTAAAATCCAAATAAGTAACCCAATCATTGAAATTAATTAATAATAATAAGGTGAGGCAGCGAACCATGTCGCAGATTCTCATGCCCTTCAAAATGAATGCTGTTACAATGTGAAATAATCATTTAATTTGATGTTCCTACCCAGTTGAGTTCACACTCAAAATGAAGAATTTAACTACCAATATCTTGCTATAGCCAATTACAATGATAATAAAAACATAAAATGCATATTTTTCATATCTTTTATTTTAACAATACATAAATTTACTATGAAATTATATCCGTTTTATTTTATATCTTATTATTTATTTATTCAATCAAGCATGTTTATATCTTTATTATTTATATCTATTCTATTCATGTTTTTCAATTTCATTTGTTGGATTTTAAATTTGATGTTTTAAATTACGAGAATCCCAACACTCACTTTTTAATTTTCACTTTACTAAATGTGTGTATGAGATAGCATTAAAAAAACAAATAGAGTTTAGCGTGTTATATTATATGTCATGGAGTGTCTCACGTTTCAATGTGAACTCGTGAGGTGAAAGAAATTACTGTTTTTTTCTCGAAGGACAGACTCACTCAACTTTATTAAGAAGAAGGAAGGTTTTTCCTCCCATGGCCCCACCCTGGTGCTGCCAATCTTAAAATAATATAAAATATAGTTTCCATGCCTTGACCCGCCATCATTGCCAAATTACTGGACTGTTCCTGCCCGCCATTCGTGCTTCTACCAGGCACCTTCCTGTATTTTTTTCAATCTTATGATAATTTAGTTTAATAAAAAATCATAGGTGAAAGAACTCAACATGGCATTAAACATAATCAATCACCCATATATGATCTATAAATGATAGCTCGAAAGATTCCGAGTGCAAATATATACATCACTTGCCGAAAACATTCTGGAGCCAGATTATATACACTTGTGGAGAGCATCAGTTAATCGGGAATATTGCAAGAAAAATCCTTGAAATTTATTGCCTCCCTGGAATCGATAAGTTCTCCACGTCTATAGAGAAAAATCATGGACATGGAGATTCATAGTCTTTATCGAATCAAGAAATTCTTGTTTATTTGGAATCAAGAAACTTATCATAATACACTTATTCCAGTGCTAATTACAGCAGCTTTTAATTAAAAAAAATAAAATAAAATGGCATTCCTACCAAATCCCATGTGGAGCCAAGATCGATAAACCATCAAAGTCTTGTTGTCCAGCTTCCTTTTCAATGTGTAATTAAGAAGATACATGGCAAGTTCGTATCTAAACTACAAGGCATATATATATATTGTTTATTTTCTCAGAAAAGAAACCCAAGAATCACAGTCCAAGCTTAGCTTAAGAGCTGTAGACATATATATATCAAAGGAATTTGAGATGCGATAATATTATTCTCACGTCATTTATGCATGCTTTAGTAGTAGTTTCTGTACATGGAGCAGTAGTCGTATATATAGAACCGAGCTTTGCACACAGTGAAATTAACAGGATGGATCAAAAGCAGTCGTATAAACAAGGACACTACATATATTGTTAACAGAACACACTTTAATTATACATCTATAACAATGCTTTATAATATTGGACCCAGCGGGGTCATTCATAAAATTCAAGTGTTCCACATGTTAAGAGCCCTTGACATCGAGAGGATACTGTTGAAACCTTGGGAGGTACAGGTGCATGATCACACCTGAAGGGAGGCTAACTCTTGTGCAGAATTCTAGCCAAGAATGCTGGGAGAGGGGTGGAAAGGTTTCAGATTTGGAATCATCCAGCTCCAGGACCACCGGGCCATTTGCTCTCCCAGCATTTTCTTTGAGAATCTTGTTCATTAGTTTCTTTTCATTTGTACCAAAAAAAAAGAGATGGGGTAGGAAGAAAGAGACGTTCCATGCTTTATATTATAAATTGTTAGATGATATCCATGAAGAAACTACAGAGAGAAACCATGTATTTTGCCGCATTTTATCATTGACGATGAAGCGTTGCAATGCATCGGTTAGAAGATGAGTGTGGTAGAAGAATAAAAATAATAATATAAAATCAAAAAATTTAAAATAATAATAATAACATCTAAAGTAATGTATATTTTTATTAAGTGTTTTTCTTAAAGTTCTTTTAGCTATTCTTTCTCACATATGTATAATGTTAATGTTGAATTACAAGCCTTTTTATAACCATAAAATCTTAAACAATAAAATAAAAAGAGATTCTAATTTGAACATGAAAAATATTTTGTTGACTAAACCAGAAGATCAATTCAATTTCTTCTAATTTGTCGATCAATTTTTTTTTTTTAAATTAAAATCTAGTTTATTTTTAATATCTTTCTAAACTTGATTTCTTTATAATTCTTAATACACCTCTCGTTTTAATTAAAAAAACATTATATTTTAATGTATTTATAAATATATTAGCAGCTTGATTTTGTGTCTTCACTTTCTTACCTTCAACTTTTTATTCATAATGCAATCTTATAGGCACTAAAAATTTATGTTAATATACTTATTTTTATTATGAAATTCATAATTTTTTTTAATGCAATGACTAATAAATAGTCAATATAAATTTCAATAAGCTTTTTTTATGGAATTTATAATCCCTTCAATAATTTCCTAATTAGTCATATAAAATAACAAATATATAATATAATAGCCGAATATTTACTTCACATGTTGACAAACATTAATTAATAGCAATATCTGTTTTTAGGATATTGGGGCCAGCTTTGTAAAAAAAGAGTAAGTGGGGGGTGTGGTTAAATTATTTTTTGTTGCTAAAATTATACCTAAACCCCTAAATTATTGATAAATTACTCTCTTAATTAAAATTTCAGTACAAGTGATCTTCGTTTAATTTGTTGTTAGTGAAAATTAGATTTTATTTTTCAAATTATAAAGGGATTACGTCATTAAAAATATTCTAATATATATATATCTTCAAATTTCTTTTAATAAAATCGAAATTGTTCTTGATAAAGCCAGTAATAATAAAGCTGCACGCCTAGTTGAAGTGGGGTCCACATCAGGCATAGGGTACCGAATCCCTTAAAAGTAAGAATTTGAAGAATTAAAATAAAACTAAAAAACTTGATTGATCAAATTTCATAAGTATAAATATTTAAATAAAAAAATTAATAAAAGTACTCGATAAAAGAGTACAAGTGCTTCAAACATTTATTTAATATCTTAAGCACTTATAAATAATTTTTATTAAAATATTTTGTTATTGTTTATTTATTAATAAAAATCAATAATAACTCAAATTTTAAAAAATATACTAAGAAAATGCTTGAGAAATATCTTAAAACTATTCTCTGTCTTAAAAAGAAAAAACAACTTTAAAAGACGATTCTCATATCTCTAACCAAATTTAATTATTCTTCTTTAGCTCTAGCTTTTCCTTTTACTCATGGCTTTAGCTTTTCTTTTTTTATTCATTTTTTCCTGTCAGGAATTAAATTTTTAAATAATTTTTTATTCATATTAAATATTTAAATAAATATAAATATTTTAGTCCATATAAAAATGAGAGGTATTAAAAATTTTAATATCGAGAGCATTTTAATGTCAATAGCAACTAATAAGCTGGGAAGAGCAATTCAATCATGTATATTCATTACTTCACAGTATCATTAAACATGTATTTAAGATGTGAAAACAATAATAAAATTTTTTATAGAATATATCAGTATATCCATACAGATTATAAATATATATTGTAATGATATTAATAACACTATTATAACTATACTAAAAAAAATCACAAGAAAATATTAAACATATATTTACTAAAACAAACATAAAAAAAAATATTTTTTACCCACCACAATCAATCACAGCAAAAGCCACCATGCCTCCAAATATACTCTTCGTCTTTTTTTATTCTTTTTCTTCCATCGAGAATGATGACAAAACTTCAAACTTCCGGCTGGCTTTTACTTTTCCACTCTCATGTTGTTGCCTCTGCAAATAAATTATTTCTTAAATCTTATGTTTGCTCTTGCCAGAACTTAGATCGTTCACCATATACTCTTGAAGGCTCTGGAGAATTGAACCGGCCGTGGATTGGACTCCCTGTTGACTTAGTTTTTTGTGTTCTTCATCCCAGCATGCTTTTTTTGTCTTGTATAAATTCACCATTTATGATCTAAATTAAGGGCAAATTTAAGTAAGACTGTCAAGGGAGATTAAAATCAAAAGACTGGAACCAAGATAAAAAAAAAAAAAAAATAGAGAAAATTAGCGGTGGTTTCTGCAAAAAAAAAAAAGAAGAAGAAAATAAACTTTGGTCCTCCTACTTTCTCAATTATGCATTCTTGGTCCCTAAAGATTTGTTAAATTTATTTTTGATGCGAGATTTTATTCTCTTATTTTTCGATCTATGTGTTTGAAAGAGGAGAGAAGAATTTACCGGATTCCAGTTGAAAAAACAGAAAATTATAACTGATGCGATTCCAATTATAAAAAAAGTATTGAATTTAATATCAATAAATACTGTTTAAGTACTGTTAATAGGTTTTGTTTGATCCTGAGGAGATGAATTAGACTAGCCATTCGATGGGCTGTACCAGAGTTCGGAGAATGCACAATATACGAAAACAGGGTCTTCACTTGCAGTCCCAAAATTAACTTCGCTAATGAAACTCCCCAACTTCTCCACATCAAACTCAGTAGCATGTGATGTAAGCAATTCAATTTGAGCTTCATGACTCTCTGCGAGTAGACAAAAACCTTTGCCTCGTGCTCTTTAGTTTCCTCTCTCAACCAGAAAAAAAGAAGGAAAACCTTTACCTTTTGAAAATAAACACTCGGCCCCCTTGAATTTTCCATCTACTCCTCCTTTAAACGTACCAATCACGACCTTGTAAAGTCACCAAACCACAAACACACACAGCGGAATGCATAAAGAGGTCGTCTTTCCCCCTTCTCTCTGTAACAAAGCAAGAGCAAAGCACAACATAGATCTGATAAAACAAAAAGAAGAAGAAGAAGCACAACATAGATGCCAAAACCACATCATTATCATCATCACCCTCTAAATCTCTGCTACCAAACCTACCCGTGATTATCGGAGATATATACCAGAAATGGACGGAGGAGGAGGAGGAGGAGGAGCAGACGCACAGTATGCGCGTGCCAAGACATCAGTCTGGTGGGACATAGAGAACTGCGCTGTACCGAGAGGCTGTGACCCTCATGCCATAGCACAAAACATAAGCTCAGCTCTTGTCGAGATGAACTATTGTGGTCCCGTCTCTATTTCCGCTTATGGTGACACTCATGGTATCAATCCTGATGCTCAAATGGCTCTTTCTAGTACTGGTATTGCTCTCAATCATGTCCCTGCAGGTATGATGATTTTACTTGTCCTTTTGAAGTTTTTGCTTCGAAGGGTGTATGGTTTTTGGTGTTTTTTTTATTAGCCAAGAAAGATCGGATCCTGTTCACAATTTAATTTGGCTTTTCTTGGTGTTGTTTTGATTGATCTTGTGATGGGGTTATGTAACTGGTGTAAGAGACTGCATTGACTGAAATAGAAAAGGGTTTGTTAAGATTTGCAGTGTTGTAGAGAATTATAAAGAAACAATGAGGAGTTAGCAATCTTTTGAATCATTGATGATTTCCTTTATTAGATCTCAAGTTTTGTTATTGAAAGAGGAGAAGTGCAGGTGTTGCAACATCAGCAGGATATGTTCTGGTCTGTAATGGTTTTTTAATATTTAAGTCTTTTTGTGCTGTTTGTGAGTTGATGTTCATGATTTTATATGTTCATGATGAACAGGTGTTAAAGATGCAAGTGACAAGAAGATTCTTGTTGATATGTTGTTCTGGGCGGTGGACAATCCTGCGCCAGCAAATTACTTGTTGATTTCTGGTGATCGAGACTTCTCTAACGCCCTTCACCAGTTGAGAATGAGGAGATACAATATTCTCCTAGCACAGCCCCCGACAGCATCCGCAGCCCTGGTCGCTGCTGCAAAGAGCGTATGGCTTTGGACGAGTCTCTTGGCTGGAGGACGGCCACTCCCTGAATTTGAATTACAACAACTCCGTAGCAAAAACTACACGTCCACTTCAAACACGACACAGATTCCAGCGTCCGATACCGCTCAAATAAAGGAACCAGCAGATACCTATTCTGAGAAACCGTATGTGGCTAATCAGAAGTCTCCTTCCACATCAAGGCGTGCTAAAGGGAGAGCGAACGCAATCCTGAGAAACCCGAGCCAAACAAATGAGTCAAAAACAACAGGCACGCCTCTTGAACCCAGTGCGACTCCTCCAATGCCTGGCAGACCCAACGGAACTAGCTCCACCTCTGCACCATCTACAAGAGTGCCTGCCTTTGATATTTTGAACAATTTTGGACACCCTGCCAGCTCTAGCCCACAACCACAAAATCCAGAGCTAAAGCATGATCCCAAGAATAAACCAGACAGTAAAAAAAATAAGAAATCAAAAGGTGAAAACTCAAAAGGGTCTGGTGAAGGAAAAGGACAAGAGCTAAGTCAAAACAAGAAGAATCCAGAGGGTGAAGACTCAAAAGGGTCTGGTGAAGGAAAAGGACCAGAGCTAAAACATGATCTCCAGAAGGAACCAGGCAGTTCAAACAAGAAGAAACCAGGGGGTGAAAACTCAAAAGGGTCTTGTGAAGGGAAAGTACCAGAGCTAAAACATGATCCCCAGAAGAAACCAGAGGGTGAAAACAAGAAGAAACCAGAGGGTGAAAACAAGAAGAAACAAGACTGCAAAAACTCAAAAGGGTTTTGTGCAGGAAAAGAACCAGAGCTAAGTCTAAACAAGAAGAATCCAGAGGGTGAAAACTCAAAAGGGTCTGGTGAAGGAAAAGGACCAAAGCTAAAACATGATCCCCAGAAGAAACCAGAGGGTGAAAACAAGAAGAAACTAGACGGCAAAAACTCAAAAG
Organism: Populus euphratica; assembly: GCF_000495115.2. Classification (NCBI taxonomy): domain Eukaryota; kingdom Viridiplantae; phylum Streptophyta; class Magnoliopsida; order Malpighiales; family Salicaceae; genus Populus; species Populus euphratica. The sequence goes on from NW_011499862.1 coordinate 1,983,142, forward strand.
GATTTTGTGCAGGAAAAGAACCAGAGCTAAGTCTAAACAAGAAGAATCCAGAGTGTGAAAACTCAAAAGGGTCTGGTGAAGGAAAAGGACCAGAGCTAAAACATGATCCCCAGAAGAAACCACGCAGTCGAAACAGGAAGAAACCACGCAGTCGAAACAGGAAGAAACCAGAGGGTGAAGACTCAAAAGGGTCTGGTGAAGGAAAAGGACCAGAGCTAAAACATGATCTCCAGAAGGAACCAGGCAGTTCAAACAAGAAGAAACCAGGGGGTGAAAACAAGAAGAAACAAGAGGGTGAAAACTCAAAAGGTTCGTGTGAAGGAGAAGGACCAGAGCTAAAACATGACCCCGATAAGAAACCAGGGGGTGAAAACAAGAAGAAACAAGAGGGTGAAAACTCACGAGGGTCCTGTGAAGGAGAAGGACCAGAGCTAAAACATGATCCCGATAAGAAACCAGAGGGTGAAAACAAGAAGGTGGCTAGAGCAAGAAAAGGAGTTTCATTGAAAAAATCAGTAGTTCCAAGATCAAAAAGACGTGTTAGCCTAGCAAAACTGGACAAGGGAAAGGAAAACCCACCTGCTGCGGAGGTAGAAGGGGAATGACAGCAAACGGAAGCTCTTGATGCTAGCTATATATATAGGATGGCAGTAGCACCATCCATGCCACAGGGCTATTTGTGTGCACTGGATACCCGTGCGCGAGTTTGGTACCAGTTTCTTTTGTCTAGGGGTTTGGGGAGACAGAAGAAGGTAGGGGTATTTACGGTTTTATACTCGTGTTTTAAGAGCCAAAAAGAAGGTGCCGAATTTTCTTTTTTATTTTATTTTATGTGTGGCATGTATAAAAAATACAAGTTTCGGTATCTATCATTTTTATTTTCGAGCAGTTCCTGGCTATTGTGGCGGCCGCTGCTGCCAGTTCATTCTGAATTTTTATTCCACCTGGTTATTGTGGCGGCCGCTGCTGCCAGTTCATTCTGAATTTTTATTCCATAATTAAATTAAATATTAATAAGAGTTTGAAGGGTTTGAATTTTGGAGAAGAAAGTGTGTTTTTAGAACAGAATTCTGTTTTTTTTATAAAAAAAAAAAATCAAGAGTGTGGTTTTTTATTGACAAAAGAATGCAAGATGATTAAAATAAATATTTGTGAAAATCATAAATTATTAAAACGAATATCTGATGAATTAAATCCAGGAGAGAGAGTAGTTCTTGAGGCGAAACTCCTGTTTTTTATTCATTTAAATCCCAGAGACTTGAGGTCGACGAGCAGCTTTTGTGCTTGCCGCAGGTTCTTCAGCTCCAAGCAAGTTTGCCTTCGCCATCAAGAGTTCCACCACCGGACAAATCAAAGCTATCAGTTCGCACTCAATTGAAAAGGTACTTTTTTTTTTTATATTAAGAACAAGCGGAGAGTCATTTTCAATCCACACACAAATTCACAACTCAAAATAGTGCCATGTTTTTTATATGGCCTAACCTTATATTAGATGATGATATATCCGCACCCAATTTTAGATTGAATAAAAGCACACCCACGTCCGGTTTAATAATAGACCAGTAACACACCCATGCCCGGCCCTATATCAAGCCAGGACACATCCCACCCAACTCCACATTAAATCATGACGTGCCTGTGCTTAACTTCAAGCTAGTTACAATAAGCCAAGGATACATCCGCACTCAGCCTCTTGTTGGGTTAGGGATACAACAAGATCCACCTTCACGTTGAGTTATAGCATGTTTATCCCTGATGGTTCTTGAATACAATTACAGGTTGAACTCAATTTCTATTGCGAAAGTGTGTGAGTTGAATTCAATAACCTTTGATGGAGTACACAGCTGAAAGGTAGCTTCACATCGAGTCTTTTATGCTCTGAGTTAGAGTTAATAATTATAATATTTTATTATATTTTATTAAATATAAACAACTAATTCATGCTTATATTAATTAGAATTGATAGTACAAGAAGTGTAATAATATTATTTTATTATTATAAAATTATATCTTTATCTCTTATATATTATATAAAGCAAATATATAAAGCAAATCAAGTAAAGTAATATAAAAAAGATGAGTAAAATTTAGGAAAGGAATTCAAAACCTTGAGATAAAAATATATTCTTTAGTTCTTCTTTCTTAATTCTACAATTTCTCTCTCTTCTCTTCTCTATTTTTATCAAAACTCATTAATATTTTTATTAATACTTCTAATAATATAGATATTTATTTAGGAAGAGATTAACGCCCATGAAAAAAATTTATTAAAGAAAAAATCAGCGCAGTGTTGAAGTGAAGATTATAGGTCACTAAACACTATGAATAATATATAATAATCTATAAAAATAATTTATCCCAAAATATTTCTAGTGATTTTTGTATCCTCGTTACATAATTACTCTCTCTTTCTGCTTCCTATCCTTAGCCTGAAGGGTCGATTGGGGATTCCAAGCTCTCATTCGTGCTTGTTGCTTCCTTTAATTAGATGTAGTATTGGCTGAACTGAACACTCGACCGCCCCCCTTCTCAGCCACAAAGCTCTTCACCTTTCCTGTAGCAAATTCTTAATTGTTAAGAAATAGGTCCTAGGAGGGGGATTTTAACTGCACGGATATAGCTGTGATTATTTTTTTAAAAAATTATTTTTAATATTAATATTTTAAAATTATTCAAAAATATAAATTAAAAAAAAAACTAGAAAAATTTGTATCATGTACGGTTGATATTTGGAATGGAGATGGCTATTTTTTTTTTATTTTTTTTTGGGGTTTGGAGATCTGAGTTTGGGTCAAACATGGTGGTGGGGTTTTTTTTTTTTTTAAAAAAAAAAAAAAGAGAGATTCAATGCAGTTGCAAACTTGTAATAATCATCAAGGAATTTATACAGGTCATTCTCCACCTCTTTGACAACAGAAGTGAACTTGTCGCTGCCAGGAAAATCAATCAGCGATTTAGGAAAATAATACCAGGAAAATCAATCAGCGATTTAGGAAATAATATGCATGCATGCATGACAGGGTTAGTTGCTGGACGAGACATGTCTTTGACCGACAGGAAGATGCAAGATAGCAGTCTTATGGTTTTGTCAGAGAGCACAAAGTCCAAGACTCCATCGTGGCCTCTTCCTTCTCCACTAAGACTTCATGGTCTTGTGCTGTTTACTTTAGGCAGCCGATTTCTTGACCCTCTCATTTGCCAACAACAATTCAGATTCTTTTCTCTGGGAGATAGAAAATTAAATTAAAGAGGCCCATATTAGATTAATTATTTTACACGCTTGATGTTCTTTTATCATATATATATATATATATATATATATATATGAACTATCAAGCCTTTAATTGTGTCACTAGTTGAGAAAAGAATCATCTAACACTTCTAATTAATTATAATATATTTTTGCGAGAATAAGTATTCACTATTCAGATCGAAAAAAAAATCAGTGCAAGTACTCGGATAAAAAGAATAAAAAAAAAGGGGTGCAGGTACTTCAAACATTTATTTAATATCTTAAAAATAAATACAATTAAATCTTATTTAAATACTTGTTTTCTATTTATTTATGCTGTCTACGGAAATAAATTCTTTCTTTAATCTTATGTTTGCATTTGCCAGAATTTAGATTGTCTCCTCCGTTAATAGGAATAATATAAAGACAATTTATTAAAAACATACCTTAGTTTTAGCACAGAAACAGCTCGTCTACTAAGATTTTTAATTATTTGTCATACTTTACATCTTGTTACTTATACAATTAATTTCAACTTACATGCTATATATAGTTTAATTCCGTTAGTAAATAATAATAATAAATAACATATACTAAGATAAATATCTAAAATAGTTTATAAATGTTTAAAAGTTTTACCCATATAATAAATACAATACAAATATTAAAAAATACAATCGCGAATATTTAATTTGCGTTATGACTTCAAACGTACCAAACACAACCTTGACTTAAAGTCACCAAACCCCACACACATACACAGAGGAATGCATAAAGACGTCGTCTTTGCCCCCTCCCTCTCTAACAAAGCAAAGCAGAGCATATATAGATATCAAAACCACATCATCACCCTCTAAATCTCCGCCACACAAACCACCGTGATTATCGGAGATCTTTGTCAGAAATGGGCGAGGACGGAGGAGGAGCAGAGGCACAGTATGTGAATGCGAAGACATCAGTCTGGTGGGACATAGAGAACTGCGCTGTACCGAGAGGCTGTGACCCTCATGCCATAGCACAAAACATAAGCTCAGCTCTTGTCGAGATGAACTATTGTGGTCCCGTCTCTATTTCCGCTTATGGTGACACTCATGGTATCAACTCAACTGCTCAACAGGCTCTTTCTAATACTGGGATTGCTCTCAATCATGTCCCTGCAGGTATGTTGGTCTTACTTGTACCTTTTGATGTCTTTGCTTCATGGGGTGCTTGGTTTTTGGTGGATTAGTCAAGAAAGATTGGATCGTGGTCGCTATTTAATTTGGCTTTTCTTGGTGTTGTTTTGATTGATCTTGTGATGGGGTTATGTAACTGGTGTAAGAGACTGCATTGACTGAAATAGAAAAGGGTTTGTTAAGATTTGCAGTGTTGTAGAGAATTATAAAGAAACAAAGAGGAGTTAGCAATCTTTTGAATCATTGATGATTTCCTTTATTAGATCTCAAGTTTTGTTATTGAAAGAGGAGAAGTGCAGGTGTTGCAACATCAGCAGGATATGTTCTGGTCTGTAATGGTTTTTTAATATTTAAGTCTTTTTGTGCTGTTTGTGAGTTGATTTTCATGATTTTATATGTTCATGATGAACAGGTGTTAAAGATGCAAGTGACAAGAAGATTCTTGTTGATATGTTGTTCTGGGCGGTGGACAATCCTGCGCCAGCAAATTACTTGTTGATTTCTGGTGATCGAGACTTCTCTAACGCTCTTCACCAGTTGAGAATGAGGAGATACAATATTCTCCTAGCACAGCCCCCGACAGCATCCGCAGCCCTTGTCGCGGCTGCGAAGAGCGTATGGCTTTGGACGAGACTCTTGGCTGGAGGAGGGCCACTCCCTGAAGGTGAATTACATAAACTCGGTGGCAAAAACTACGCGTCCAGTCCAGGCACGACACGGATTCCAGTGTCTGGCGCCGCTCAAATGAAGGAACCAGCAGATTCCTATTCCGAGAAACCGTATGTGGCAAATCAGAAGTCTCCTTCCACATCAAGGCGTGCTAGAGGGAGAGCGAATACAATTCAAAGAAACCCTAGTCAAACAAATGCATCAAAAACAACAAACACGCCTTTTTACCCCAGTGTTCCTCCTCCAATGCCTGCCAGACTCAACGGAACTAGCTCTACCTCTGCACCATTTACAAGAGTGCCTTCTTTTGGTAGTTTGAACAATTTTAGACACCTTGTCAGCTCTTGCCCTCAACGACGAAATGCAGGGCTAGAGCGTGATCCCAAGAAGATATCAAAAGGGTTTTGTGCAGGAAAAAGACCAGATCTGAGTAAAAACAAGAAGAAACCAGAGGGTGAAAACTCAAAAGGGTCTTGTGCAAGAAGAGGAGCAGAGGTAAAACATGATCCCCAGAAGAAACCACGCAATGAGAACAAGAAGAAACCAGAGGGTGGAAACTCAAAAGGGTCTCTTGGAGGAAAAGGACCAGAGCTAAGAGGTGACCCTAGTAAGAAACCAGGCAGTGAAAACAAGAAGGAACCAGCGGGTGAAGACAAGAAAGTGGCCAGTGCAAGAAAAGGTGTTTCAATGAAAAAAGCAGTTGTTCCAAGATCAAAAAGACATGTTGGCGTAACAAAACAGGGCAAAGGTAAGAAAAAATCACCTGCTGCTAAAGCTAAAGTGCGAAAGTAAAAGGGAAATGACATGGAAAATGTTTTGATGCGTTGCTACATGACCTACATCGTATGGCAGCACTATACACGCCTGCCACAAGGCTATTAGTGTGCAATGGCTCCCTTGTTTCTTTTGTCCTGGGGATGAAGGAGAGGATATGTTGGGGGTATTTACGGTTTTATGTTATTAGCGTGAAGAAGGTGCAGAATCTTCTTTGTGCTTGCTGTTATGTAATCTTTACATGTTTGGCGTGGGAAAAATGCAAATTTCTGTATCTATCATGTCGTTTTCATTCCATTGTTTCTGGCATTTTATCCTCAAATAGTTTTTGGGTTTTTTTTTATATATAATTACATCTTAAAGCTTGATTTTTGTTAAAATAAAAAACATAATTTCTTGCATTTTATCCTCAAATAGTTTGTGGGTTTTTTTTTATGAATAATTACATCTTAAAGCTTGATTTTTGTTAAAATAAAAAACATAATTAAAGATATTCTTATGAAATCTATTTTTTTAAACTTGGATTTGGAGTGCAATGGAGATTTATTAGTCAGAGTATTTGTTTTATTTAAAATATATTAAAATAATATTTGTTTTAGTTTTTAAAATTTAATTTTTATACCTGCGAAACATCGAGATTCTTTAGAGATACCTTCGGAGGAGTGAGCTGACTGTTGTTATTTTGTCGCTTCGGGGGACACTTGTGGATGCTCACGTGCTCTCCGTCAGCACTTCATGGTTTTTATTATTTAGTACTTTTATTATTCTATTACCTTTATTTAAAAAAAAAAATTTTGAGAGGTACGAGGATTTGCTTTGGGGGTAAAACGCGTGGAATTATTGCTGTGTCCATGCATGCATTTCTTAGACAGGCATGTGTTTTGTAGCATGCTCCTCTCCTCAATTTTTCAGATCAATTTTATATATTCTTGTATAGTTTTATTTAGGGGACTTTTTAATCCAATTATATATATACACGTATTAAGAAAAGCTAGATAAGGGCACCACCTCAGTTGAGTGACCCTCCTCCCGATGAGGTGGCCCTAACCACAGAAAACACTGTTTTGAATCAACACTACACATCGGGCTACCGATGAGATGACCCACAAGCCCCTTTCCACCTCCGTGAGATATTCACTGTTCCTGCCTCCTTCAGTCATGAGATGCATGATGAGCCAGTCAGCCTATGAACTCAAAATATCATGATTATATGATTTTTCTTAATTAATCTATATCTTCCTTCTTTTTTTTTTTACCCAAATGACTTTTTAATTAATTATTTATGGATATTTGGAAGTCGTAGAATATATATAAACAACATGCACTAAAATTTAAATTTACCTTATTAACAATGATAATAAATGGATTTGAGATAAAATTCGTAATACAATTTAAAATTTAGTTCAACTTACATTAATAAAAATAAAAGGATACAATCACGATTTTTGTTGTAGATATGAACAATGATACCGTGAATTGGTGTAGGATGGATTGGGATGTTATGTTTTATACTAGTAAAAATGTGAGACCCATAAATATTATTATATGTACAGCCATATGGGGTAGTATTGATGGGACCATAGTTACCTGCACGTTTGTCTCATTTTCATGTCCCATCATAATATTTAAGATTATTCATAAAATATTTTTCTATAAAATTTATTTTTTGTTTTATTTCAAAAATAAAATGATTTTTTTTATTTACCTACTCGTACAATACTTGCTAAAATAAACTATGAGATGATAACTCTACTGAGTATGAATCTTTAACATTCAAGATACACCATGTACCTTATTATTTATAGCTCTTTACAAGACTACATACCAAGCTTCTTTACCTAATAAAGAATAATATTCCCAATAAGTCACATACTTTGAAATTATTTTTTTTATATAAAACAATTACATGCAATAATAAATTCATTTGGATGTTAAATAATATTTAATTTAAATAAATAAATAAAAATACATATAACCATTATTTTAGACTTATTATTACCATACTACTTAACACTTTAATACAAAGCTAAAGAGGTGTCATACCATATAGGTTTTTTTCAACCCCCTTGTTCTTGCTTTCAATATTAAAAAATATTATAAATAATAAATATAAAACTTCTTAATTCATTATCCCCATCCAAAAAAGTAAAAATCCTTCGCTAACTTGATACAATGCAAATAATACTATTTCTCCAGAATGAATCTTATCTTACATCTATTTTAGTTAATCAATTCTTCCTTGTAGATTACAATCTCTTTTGAAATCTAGAAGTGGATTAGATATTTTTAATTATTTGATTCCAATTATCGTCATTTATCTAAGCAGGATTTTTATCAAGATAATTTACAATATTTATATTGTTTTTATTAGACATTTAACATTGATTTTCATAATGTTTTTATTTGACATTGTTTTCTCGCATTCTCATGTCGGATAGCTAGTTTAAAGCAATTCTAGCTTTACCTTTTCAAATATTACTAGAAATTGATTCATCTTTCCCATCTTTATCGGGAAAAGTATACTGTATTTATCAAATAAAATATGTTAAGTAAATTTGAAAAGAGCACCTTAATGAAATCATGAAGCAAAAGATTTTTTTATTTTTAATAAAATTAATTAATTTATTGTTTTTCAGCAATGGATTTCCCATCTTTCTATTTGATCTTAATCAGCACCAATATGCTTTGATCGATGCAGCTCAATACACACACACGCAGCATCTTTGCCATGCCCTCCATTCAGTCAATAATCATCAACAACGACGGCTGATGCTATGACAGTCGTGAAAATTATGTTACCGTGCCATACAACATCACATAGAGAGAAGAACTTCACGATCCCAAAAACCAAAGAGCGGCCGCCCTGATCAACGAACAAATTAGAACTCAGGTGGCCCTTTATTCTTTCTATCGTCGGAGAGCTGATAGGGATAGAGGCCTCCGAGATCCATAAATCCTTTTTTATTTATCATGGACTGCTTGCTTGTCTATTTACAACACTTGATATTCTATGATAATAAGATTGTCAGCATTTTGCACGTCAATTAACATCCTCAGAGTGCATGGGTTGCAGTGCATCTTTCCAAGCACTCATCAAAGCCCACAGAGGATCAAACAAAAACAAAAACAGGACTTAGAAAATAACCCATTAATTAATAATTACAAGTATCTAATTATAATCAGATCTTATCACATTAATTCTACCTCGTATATGTATATACCTCATGGCATGTCTCTACAGCAGCTGCACACAATTATTAGTGCCAAACGAAGAGCTCTCTCTCTCTCTCTCTCTATATATATATATATATATATATATATATATATCTGATATTTATGTAGCAGATTAAGTGTTCGCTGCATCATGCATTTGCTTCCCTGAGAACAAGGCAGTAGCTAATGAAAACTGGCTTCAGATTCCTGGCCTGGTTTTTGAGATAATTTGAAGTCTCTATATGGTCTTTGCACTATACCTCATGGCATGTCTCTACAGCCGCTGCACACAATTATTAGTGCCAAACGAAGAGCTCTCTCTCTCTCTCTCTCTCTCTATATATATATATATATATCTGATCTTTATGTAGCAGATTAAGTGTTCGTTGCATCATGCATTCGCAGTCCCTGAGAACAAGGCAGTATGATCACTGCTGGTGAATATTCATGAATTAATCTTTTTTTAGAAAACAAAAATATTATTTTATTATTTTATATGTGTTTAAAAATATAATTTAATTATTTTTTAAAATATTTTTCATTCAAAAACGCATTAAAATAATATTTTTTATTTTTTTAAAAATATTTTTAATATTAACCCATCAAAATTATATAAAAATATTAATTTAAAATAAAATAAAAAATATTTTAATTTTTTTAAAAATATTTTTAACACACAAGAGTTAACATATCACAACGTTTCGCAAGTAGTTTTTTTTTTTTTTAGGTGTCATTTGTCACGAACAAAGGGTGGTCGGTGACCGGGACACTAGTATAGTGCAACGTCACCTTTTCTATCATCTTTGCTTCGTTTCGTGGAGTCGAAGGGTTTATATATACAGATGGCAAGGGTATTTTGGTCTAATTTTGTATGAAGAAATAAAAAATAGTTAATTGAAAAAATATATAGAAAATTTATAATACCAGAATAAAAAATACATATTTTATTCTTATTGAATATTTATATACAGATTTTTTATAATATTAGATTCATATATAAATATTTTTAAATAATTGCTAATATTATTATAAGAAGTTATAATTTTATTTACACAGCATGATATAATTACTTGATTTCTTAAAGTATTTTCATAGTTATTTATTTTAAAAACTTTATTTTAAAATATAAAAAAAATAAAAGAATGTAATAAAAAAGTAAAGCAAAAAGAATCAAGATCTAAATACCTAATTTTTTAAATAAAGGATCATAAATATCATAAAAAAACTCTGAATTTTAATAAACACTGCACTGCATAGTAAAAGAGCTAGGCTCTTTTACTTTATTTTTAATTTAATAAAAGATCATAAATATCATAAAAAAAACTCCCTTTTTTGTTTATTTATTTTCCTTTTCCTTACTCTCTTTCTCAAGTTTTGCTTCGCCGTTAAGACTAACAATTTCTTTCCCAAACCTTACTCCTCCATTTGCCAACGTTCGGATTCTTTCCCCTTATTAGTTGATAAACTACAGGGACAATTAAGTCAATTGCAGTGTAGGATATTAGCCAATCAAAATGGAACAAGTAAGAACTTTCTAGTTCTACCCTTCTTATTCCTCGTCAACGCCTAACATTGCGCAAGACTTCTTGTCTTGTGTCGACATGGCATGTGATGATTGGTTATCCATGCATGTCAAAACATGGTTCGTCGGTTTCTTAGACAGAAAGTCATCAAGGGTCATCCATCAGTGCAATGCATGATAGGCTAACAAATACCACGAGCACAGCAATCGTGACTGTTCCTGTGGGAGCTGAGTTGTTTTTATTTTTATTTATTTTTTAAAATATTAAATTAATATTTTCGATGTTCTAATATAAAAAAATTAAAAAAATTATTTTAATATATTTTTAAATAAAAAAAAGACTCCACGTCACAGTCTTAAATAGACTTAAAACCTTTAACCAAGATAAACTCTCATTCTCTCTTTAAAAATTCAAGATTTCTTATCTACCATTTAACTCTTAGTGCCCGTCTGTTTATTTATGAGATAATATCGTTTTTTAAGACATTAATTTTAGTATTTTTTTCAAGCCAACATAATCTCAAGTGTTTTTGGTTGAAAAGTATATGGAGACGGTTTTTTCCATTTTAAAAGGTACTTATTTGATTTAAAAATTATCATAAGGTTTAGAAATAAAAATAAAAATAAAAATAAAAATAAAAATAAAAAACTCGAAAAAACTCTTCCTTAATTATCCCCCCCTAGCTAGATTACGCGTTCATAAAGATAAAATCTTTTTAAGAGAGGCATGCCCATATTTAATTTCGAGAAATTGATAAAAATCCTCCTTATTTCTCCAACCTCTCATATTAACAATAGAAGTCCACCTTTTTTCTTTTTTCTTTTATTTGTTAATAAATATGTTTTTTGGATTAATTTATGCTTCAATCAAGACTACATTCTTTTGACGGGATATGAAGGCATGCATTCATATTAGTCTAATGTATTTAATGAAATAATTCTTTTTAAATTCTGACTTTTTTTCTAAGATATAGAAGGAGGAGTAAACTTTTTTAAAAAACTGTGGAATTTTAAAGGTAAATAATTCTTTATTTCCTAACTCAGCAGCTACCCCTGTAATTTCCTAATTGTCAGCTACCGGTGAAAGGATACAAGCGTAATTTAACTTTTCCTCCTCCAGTCCACTACCTAGCTTAAAGTCACCACCCGCACCACAGAACACTAAAGCAATGCACCACTTTAGTAGATACCAAAACAACATCACAACCCTCTAAATCTCCACCACCAAAGCCACCGTGATTATCGGGGATCTTTGTCTGCAATGGCCGGAGGCAGAGGTGGAGGAGGAGGAGGAGCAGAGGCACAGTACACGAGTGCCAAGATTTCAGTTTGGTGGGACATTGAGAATTGTCATGTTCCAATGGGCTGTGACCCCCACGCCATAGCGCAAAACATAAGTTCAGCCCTTGTCAAGATGAATTATTGTGGTCCAGTCTCTATTTCTGCTTATGGTGACACCCATCGAATCGATTCCGCTGTTCAACAGGCTCTTTCTAGTACTGGGATTGCTCTCAATCATGTCCCTGCAGGTATCTTGATTTTACTTGTACTTTTGATGTTTTTGCTTCTTGGGGTTTCGGTTCCTAGTGTTTTTTTATTAGTCGAGAAAATGGGATCTTGGTCACTATTTTGGCTCTCGGTGTCGTTTTGATTGATTCTGTGATGGGGTTATGTAATTTGTGTAAGAGACTGAATTGTCTGAGATTGAAAGGGTTTGCTGAGATTTGCAATGTTGTAGAAAATTATAAAGAAACAAAGAGGAATCAGCAATCTTTTGAATTATTGATGATTTCTTTTATCAGATCTCAATTTTTGTCATTAAAATAGGAGAAGTGCAGGTTGACTATATGTGAGTTTGCTACAACATCAGTAGGATGTTCTGGTCTGTAATGGTTTTTGAATATTGAATTTTTTTTGTTGGTTGTTTGTTATATTGTGTAGGAAAGTGGATGCTTGGATTTTTTTTTTTTATTATTATTGTAGTTCATAACTTTAATATGAATGAACAGGTGTGAAAGATGCAAGTGATAAGAAGATACTCGTTGATATGTTGTTCTGGGCAGTGGACAATCCTGCGCCTGGTAATTATTTGTTGATTTCTGGTGATCGAGACTTCTCAAATGCTCTTCATCAGTTGCGAATGAGGAGATATAATATTCTTCTAGCACAACCACAGAAGGCATCCGCATCCCTTCTTGCAGCCGCGAAGAGTGTATGGCTTTGGACGAGTCTTTTGGCTGGAGGACCGCCGCTCACTGAAGGTGAGTTACAAAAACTTTGTAGTAATGGCTATATGTCCACTTCAGACACGAAACAGATTCCAGTGTCTGATGCCGCCCAAATAAAGGAACCAGTAGATTCCTATTCTGAGAAGCCTTATGTGGAAAATCAGAAGTCTCCTTACAAAGCAAGGGGTCATGACAATAAACAGAAAGGGAAAAACATTCAAAGAAACCCGAGTCAAACAAATACACCCAAAACAACAAGCTCGCCTCTTTGGACCCAAGAAGATCATCACAACTCAAACTCTCCCCAACCTCGTCCTTCTTTCCCCAAAGTTCCCCCAAGTGGACCTGGCCTGGATTTTATTCCTGGAAATAATAATTTTACTTGGAGTGACACCACCCATATCAATGGCAACTACCAGAATCATTATACACAGCAATTAAGGCCAAACAATCCTGGTATGCGACCTGAATTTGCAGCAGGTGGTTTGTATCCTCCCCATCCTAATCTTCATCCTCGCGCTCCTCCTCTAATGCCTGAGAGACCCAATGGAACTAGCTTTACCTCTGCACCATATACAAGTGCACCTGATATTGGTAATTTGAACATTCCCGGACACCCTGTCAACTTTAACCCTCAACAACGAAATCCAGAGCTAAAACATGATCCCAAGAAGAAACTTCCCAGATCTGTAAGCTTAAGTAACTCGCAAAATGGAAATATGGCACATAACTCGCCATCAGTTTACCGGGACGAGAAGCCAAACCATAGGTACCCTGGTGGTCCAGAATATCCACCATCATCCTCATATGCAATGGGAGCCAGTGTTGCTCCAGGGAGTGATAAATGGGGGAGTCAAGGTTGCCCAAAACCTTCCGAATATGTTCAAGGCCTTATAGGAGTGGTATTGCTTGCCTTGAACACCCTTAAAAGTGAAAGGATAATGCCAACTGAAACAAATATAGCTGGCTGCATCCGCTATGGAGATCTGAAGCACCGTAATACTGACATTAAGAAGGCCCTTGAGAGTGCCATTAAGCATCAGATGGTAGCAACTCGGAGTTTAGGTGCTATGCGGTTGTATGTTGGTAAAAATGAGAAACTGTGGAAATGTGTCAACCCTGTTGGTGGTAAAGCTAAACAAATCCCAAAAGCAACATGGAATGAAATTCATCAATTTCTGAGATCCTCTGCTGGACGATCTGCAATCTTGGCTTCTGAGTGCAGGTTAAGCTCACCATTTTCTACAACTCTGTTTGATTTCCCGAGTTTCAATTCTAACTGTGAAAATGCTGTTGTATATAATACAGGTATGAAGCAGGCACTATTTTAAAGAGTAAGTGCTTGAAAGAACATGTTCTGGGTGAAGTACTTCAGATTTTGAACATGGTAATTGGCTATAAGAAATGGATCATACCTCACCAATCAGGATGGAGACCACTTAGCATAACAATAGCAGAAAAGGCCAACAGTGATTCAGGCTCCACAGACGGCACATTTGGCTCCACGGAGGGCACATTTGGCTGGGATTCAGGATTCTCAGAGGGCACATTTGGCTCCATAGAGGGCACATTTGGCTGGGATTCAGGCTCCACAGAGGGCACGTTTGGTGGGGATTCAGGCACCTCAGAGGGCACGTTTGGCTGGGAGTGGGGTTGATTTTAAAAGATGCTTCTTGCCCTTAGAATTAGAGAATAGGTAGTAATGGTTAGAGTTTGTTTATTCTGGTATGTTTAGTGCAATGGCCATCTTATATTAATCTTAAGTTGCCGGAGAAGATCTCCCAGGTTTATCCTGAGGGATAGTTAAAAGAAGTGCTTCGACAACCTAAGTCAAGGTTACAGTTTTTCAGGGGGCACATTTTTCTAGCTGCTACTATGCGCAGTTAGGTCTTCCTTTCAAAGTGGACTTAGTGCACTGGGGTGGTGGTCTTCATTCTGTTCTCGGAAATCTCTCACATCTCTGGGATTTTGCTTTGCTAGTATGAAACCTGAGCTTCAATTCAACCCATCTACAGAAACTGTGGTTGAAGATTATATATTTTTCTAGCATATATTCCTTTTAACAAGTTTACGTACAGAAGATGGAAGTTAAATGATGAATGCGCCAAGTTACTCAACAAAGAAATATGAAATTATTATGCCACTCTGCAAATTTGGAAGTTGTCTACTAGAAACTGACCTATCACATTTTGACCATGATTAGTCATGAAGATATGAAGTCAGAATGGGAGAGCCCAACAAATAATGATGGGTGTATGCTGCAGGGACTGGATGCTAAGAATTATATACCTCAAAAGTGTAGTCGAACTTGGTCATTGCAATTTGCAAAGATGATGTTCATGCAACTTCTCTGGTTTTCAGATCCTTGAGCTGTTTTTTTTTTTTTTTTTTAATCTTTCCCTGTTCGGTAAGTATGTGTAAACCTCAAATAAAAGTTTGAATGCATGCTCGCGAAGCATTTTGTGAGTACCTCTGGTTCTGTCTGGCTTGTGTAATTTTGATGGATGTGTAAGCATTTAAATGAAATGATATTAGCCGAGTCTTTCCTCATTATCATTCTCTTTCAGAGGTCTCTCTTTCTGGCCCCTTTACTCTTCTAGATGTCACTGCCACAGTTCTGGTTCCAAATGCCGGGAACTGAGTAATGCTGTATTCTATGTCCATGTAACCCTATAAAAAACGAGCAGACGAGGAAAATGAAACCTTTTAGCTGAGGTGGCTCTTGCTATGCTTAAACTCTCTCTCTCTCTCTCTAATCTTTTCATGCTGAAAATGAAAGTTTTGGCCATCGCTTGCTCGATGCAGCCGATATTTTTTGTTTGAGATGCCACAGGTTTCCTTTTTCTAGATTCCATTTTCGAGACTGATCACCGTCTTCTGTTTCTTACATAGCGGGCTTCTTCACACTACAAGGCAGAGAACTCAGATATCGTACTACCATTTCTTCTACCTTCTCCCTGTCCTTTTCAGTTATTTAAGTCAGACTCCGTGTTTCAAAAGTCTAAACGTCCAGTGACTTTAACTTTCATTCTCATGACCCGAATTTGAGGTCTTAACTTGTAATACAGAAACAGTGTTGAAAAAATATTATATTTATGTTAAGTTTCAAAATAGATATATTAAAAAAATAAATTATTAAAAAATATATAGCATTTTATAATTTTTAGAAATATTATATTATTCAAAACTACGAAACTAAATAGTAGTTCAAATTTTTTTTTTTTATCAATAATTAAAATAAAAACAATAATTCATAATATTCATTACATTAGCAAAATCCAAACTTAATTAAAATAGAATAATAGTGGAGCGTCTAAAATATTGAATCAAAACTAAAAGGAAAGCTTCACAAAATAAACAAGACATATTGACCAAAACTCAAAAAGCAAAAACACTCAACAAAGTCTACCTGTTAATAGAAACTAAGAACCTGAAATAATATTAAGAATGAGGTGTGAGTTCAACCAACTCAGTGAGATAATAATATTTAATATACATTTTAGATATTAATAGTTTACAAGATGATTTATTTTGATATACATATACATATACATATACATACTAATCATAACATAATGAAATACATGTAAGAGATCAGATAACACTCAAAAGCGACCAGATGACACTCAAAAGTGACTAGAGGACACCCGAAGGTGATCACTGTGAGATGATCAGTCGTCACAGACTGGTGCCTCTCTTATCAGTTAAGTATACAGAATATTATGTGCACATAGGCTAACTACTCTCTGTTAGCATGAAGTTACTGACAAATCCTATATTAAGACATAATAGATATTAGAAGAATCATCAACGAAATGTATATTATATCGAATAGAATTTAGTTTGACAAATTGTGAGTGCAAATTCAAGAATAGATGAGTACTTAGAAAATAAAGCAATATATATAAATATTTAAGAGATTAATTAATTGTACTCATCATATAATCAATATACATATTTATTTATAGTATATGCATATTAAAGATTATTCCATTCACCCAGAAAAATATAGAACTAAAAGGAATGTTAGATGAAAAACTCGAAAATCCTATTGAGGATCGTTAGGAGAACCTACAACAATATATAATATATACTTAAAAACAAGTCAAACAAAAGATCCCAAAGCATAAAATAAAACCAGGTTTGGTCTCCTAAGTTTATAAATTAAAACGATAATTTTTCAAAATAGAGACCAAAATGTAATTTTACCAAAATTGAAGGACCAATCTAGAATTACATAACCATACTGAATTTTCCCCCATAAACCATCCAAAATTCTGTCTAGAACGAACCAGGGCTTAATTAAAATTTTCATAAAGTTCAGGGACTAAAATGTAAATTCTCAAAACTGAGAGACCAAACTGAAAATATTCCATATCAATTATCAAAATAAGATTCATCATCCTAAATTTCAAAATTTCACTGTCTAGAATCTCAAAATACATTTAGGGGTGAAATTGTAATTTTTTCAAAGTTTAAGGACTAAACCGAAACTTTCACAACTTAAGGACCAAAATAAAATTTGATCATCTTCAACCTCAAGACCATTCTGTCCAGATTTTACAGCAAGATAAAAATTAATTTCTTAACCCATAAAAATTAATTTAAATAAATAAACTCATAAATCTTTATTTTCAACAACATACTACTTAATTACCTAACATCAAACCCTTAATAATTATAAATCAATCTTAATAATATAAATTTCTAATCTTTATAAATCCTAATATCTTCTTTAATCATTTCATAAATAAACTATAATCGAAAGTAATATGAAAGAGAACCATTTACTTACTATTTTTATCTTTCTGTAACAAGAAATTAAAGATAAAAAAATTAAATTTTTTGGTTTGAAGAGGGGAGGGTTATGACATCTATAAAAATTAAAAGAAATGAAAGAAATTTTTTTTTAACTCTTTCCTAAATATCTAGATTAATTTAGATTAAATTTGACCTGGATTTAAATTTAAATCAACAGTTTGTTCTTACATTTATTCTATCAGAGACACTCAAAACCGACCGCATCTTGTTGGATAACTCTCTGTTGGAACTTTGAGCATCCCTTTTGCTTGATGTCTTCTTTCTTTCTTTAAATCATTCCTCAGGCGCTTACCTATCAATTAACAAACTCAAGGTTTTTACTTCAAGCGATAACTTTTGCACATTGTATATATTATTCATATATAGAAGTTCAAATTAACTTAATTGAAATATTTTAATCTCTATGATATATTAATTTTTGAAATTCATGGTTCTTCTTGTTAGGCCGATCACTGTGTATAATTCAGGCGTTATCTTGAACTTAACCTTGTCTTATCAATTCATAAATATGTCTGCAAAACTATCTACGTAACCCAGCTGTAGCAGATCCCTAACTGACAGAAACACTTGCATCACTAGGTCTCACCATCGGCTATACCTGTTAATTTTTGTTGAAATCCATTGGCACTTCCCCTCTCTTAAAATTCCTATATGCAGTGATAGTTTTTTTCATATTGCCTATGGTTTGAAATCAAATCAAATTGTTGCAAGTTGTACAGATAATCAGTACAATTTCATATCAGAAGCTGAGGTTTTCACACCGAGAACAGGTGTGTGGACAGATGTTGAGGATGTCCACCCTAGTATGGGTAAATATGATACGTCAGCACTCTCGCTCGCTAGACTAGTGTAGTTCTGAATGGAGTGTGGTATCGTAAAAGCTTTTCAAGCTCAGTGTTGGAGATCGACTATTCTAATGTTCAATATGGATGATATTGTTTTCCTGGAGACAAAAACAACCCTTCCGTACAACGATTGTGAGGTGACTTTCCTGATGGAGTAGAAAGGATTATTTGCTACGGTGGTGGATAAAAAGTTATAGGCCTTTCCATCATGCCAATCACCCTGCACGACTCAGCCTAGACAATAAACATTCTTGCAAAGCTATCCACGTAGTCTAGTTATGGCAGATCCATAGCTGGCTGATTAGAACCACCTGCATCAAATTTAGGATGAAGAAATTACACCAGGGGAGATGGACGATGAATCTTGTTTTCACTTGCAATTATACAATCTTGTAGCTCAAGAATTGGAACGGAGGATTCCCAGAAATAAAGCCACTTCTTGGTTTGATATGTCTCTTGATAATTACGCGAAGAGTCTTGTTTCAGTTTACTGTGATCAAGTTGTGATGAAATTGTAGGGAGTCCATGATCCTCAAAACTGAATTTACATATATGTCATCTTTATGAATTTGGATTATGCTAGTATTGCCTAGTTTTGGCTAAAATAACAAATTAAAAAAAGAAATGGTAGCAGCAGAAACTGTAAGAGAATGGCAAGAAAATGTTATGATGAGGAGACAGACCACCACTATCCACCTCAATTATGAAAATATAATAACAACAAACTACTACATCACATTAATTTCTGCTTCCACAGCTGGGAGAACGTCTGAGAAGAGAGTTTTTGTGTAGCGATCTCTTCAGCATTCTTCTTCTTCTTCCAGGGACTGACAAGGACCGATTTTCTTCTGTTGGGATGGTGGTGGTGGGAGGCCGCGGGAGGGAGGGGGATTTGGTTTGTGACTGTATGTACTTTTTTTGGGGATTTTTTTTGTGTGACAGGGCGAACATTTTCCTGGTCCAAACAAACTAAATAAGAAGATATTAAGTGATTTTTTTCCATGACTTGACATTATTTTACTTCATTTCGAGGTTTTTAGGTAAGATCGAGATTAAAGTAAAGGACGTTAATCATAGCAAAGATTTTAGCGAGTGTAATTGTTAATAAGGATTGTTCAGTCAGCAGATTAATTTCTAGCCAGAAGTAGCGTATTCCTTGTGCCATGTTATCATTGGAGATGACCATCATCTAATTTCTACAGTTGACTGCAGGCAATGCAAAAGATTCATCGTCGTTATCATTTGAGTTAGATAACTTGAGATTTGCTAAGCGATGTATCTCCAGGTTTTGACATGCATAAGATTCTGATGTTTGTTCGATAAATTAATCATTGACTTTTGTATTTTCATCTCAAGAAATTGATGTACTTATTTTTCACTGAAGTAGATGTATGCATGGTACAGATTTCCTTCTTCCTCCCTCTTTATCCTTGGATTTGATCCAGTAATCTGCCTGCTGCCAGCTTTAGAATTACTAATCTTCCCTGGAGGCTCTGAACTGTAACAGTCCATCATATTTTCTTTTTTTTTTTTTTTTTTTTTTAGTTTTAACGTGGGGGTCGGG
>NW_011499862.1:2003282-2022954 GCF_000495115.2 Populus euphratica
GAACCTGAGACCACAGAGAAAGCAAACCCCTTGATCCCAAGTCCTTACCATTTGGCCACCACCTAAATGGTTAGTCCATCATATTTTCTTTTTTTTTTTGATTTACGTGGGGTGTCCGGGCCAGCTTGCGCGCACCACGACTAATCCCACGGGTCCTGAAGTTAACGACCATGTAAGCCTCCAATGGCCATCATATGAGCAACCAAGGACTTGAACCTGAGACCACAGAGAAAGCAAACCCCTTGATCCCAAGTCCTTACCATTTAGCCACCACCTAAATGGTTAGTCCATCATATTTTCTTTTTTTTTTTTTTTTTTTTAGATTACCATGCGTGTCCGGGCCAGCTTGCGCGCACCACGACTAATCCCACGGGTCCTGAAGTTAACGACCATGTAAGCCTCCAATGGCCACCATATGAGCAACCAAGGACTTGAACCTGAGACCACAGAGAAAGCAAACCCCTTGATCCCAAGTCCTTACCATTTAGCCACCACCTAAATGGTTAGTCCATCATATTTTCTTTTTTTTTTTTTTTTTTTTTTTAGATTACCATGCGTGTCCGGGCCAGCTTGCGCGCACCACGACTAATCCCCACGGCCCACTGAATACCCTGCAAACCCAGTAGGCATGTAAGGCACCGCGGGGGTGACAGGCGTGCACGCCAAGGCTCGAACCCAGGTGCAGTGGAAGGAGACAAGCCCCTTCCACCGCTATGCCAAGCCTTGGTTTGCGTCCATCATATTTTCTTGTTTGGCAAGATGATGGTTTTTGTCTAATGGAATGGCTTTGTTCTTGCTTTATCAATTTTATTTGTCTTCATATGTTATGGAACTCTTGGTGCTGCGGGTTATTAGGTACTCCAGGCGCGGAAATGCGGCCAGGAGTACGCAGCCTGTTCACACGCAGCCTGTTCACCTGGCTTGAATATTTTGTTTTTTCAATCATCCTCTCTCTCTCTCAAATCCTGATGGCTGTCATATAACAAAAGGAAGAGGATACTGAATTGCTTAGTTCAAGTTTTCATCCTATCATGGTCCTTGCTAGGGGAAGGAGAAACGACCCTTTCCTTTTTAAATAGCAAGACCTCCGTGCCACGCATGTGTTGCAACAAAATGGGGACCCACAGCTTTCCTCGACAAATGAACGACAAAACAAAAATAAAATCTCCTGAAAAATCTCCAGCTTTGTGAATCGTGTTATTTCTGGTTGTCCAAACATGTCACAGCTTAAAGCCAAAAATAAAAAATAAAAAAATTCTGCCGAGATTGAATGAGACAACTTGATTCAGAATTTCAGTCCCCCCCACCTCTCTGTTTATCTTGGTCAGAGCTAAACTTGCTGCCATACTCCTCTAGTAAAAGCACATGAGAAGAAGATGTGATCACGACATTCATTAGTACTGCTGCATAATCACAAATAGGACTGATTGCTTCCTCCTCTTCCATTGTCTGTACTTGGTAGAGAGTCTACTAGAATGGACAGCCAGTTGATAAAGCTGAATCTGAATTACGGGAATGGCCTCCAAAAAAACTTGTACTACTTTACTTTGACCTACATAATACTTCCGAGAACAAACAATTCCTTCCAATTCCAAAAGCAATCAATTTGTTGTGAACCGTCCATTAGGAATTGAGAAAAATAGACCCGAACCTGATCAAAAGAAACCAACTGAAGATTTTAAACAAGCAAAAAATACATCTGGAACTGCCTGCAAACTAATGGACATGAAGATCCGAGAAGCTGGAGATAAGGGGAGAAAGAGGGCATCCTCGAGCTTAAATGCAAGTTACATGAATTTCTGAACAGAAAATATCTTTAGCTTGTAGGCAAGTCTATTTTTCTTCCATATGTTGTGTTGACATCCTGCATGTTTCACAGGACAAAAATCAGTATCGCAGTCTAGTCTCTATATCCCATCACATAATCACCAAGAGACTGCACTCATATAGGAATCCAGAAAGGATTGGAATGTGACCCTTATAATGCGTTCCAAGGCTAGATATGACAACTGGGTACATAAGATTTTACAACCCCTAATAAGCTGTGTTGCTTTGGCACACAAAAGGATTGGGGAAAAAAAAGCACCTGGTTGCTCAAATATATAATGAAGATGCTGTGAATTTGTACAATGCTAACTTATTGTTGAGCATAATTTTTGGAAGGAGCAAAAATATCGACTCCTAACCTCGCAGGAACCAATCCCTACAAATTCAACTAAAGTAGAAAAAAAAAAAATGCAATTTTAAAATCATGGTGATTGTGGATTTAGGCTCTGGCAACATGCTGTTTTAGGCAAAATAGACAAATTACCAAGGGAAACTAAATTAGCACAATAACATAAAAGGATCCAAATCCAGCAACAAGAGGGAAACATAATTTACCTAATTAGACAGCCAACCGAACACCAAAAATAAATTTACAAGCAAATGAATTTGCTAAAAATTTAAACAACCTCCTTCCTCTTGACCACTAATGAATCTTAATAATGACATGATAACTGGGCACTTTACAAAATACAATGACAACAAACAACCCCGTGCCCCCCCCTTAAAAAAAAAAAAAAAGAAAAAGAAAAAGAAAAAAAAAGGACAAAACAATTGCGAATGCAGACAAAGGAAAGGAGAAAAGAAAGAAGAAGAAAAGGTAAAAAGAGGTAGCAAGAATTGAAGAAACCAAAACAATGAAATAATAAAACAACAGCCAATGAGAAATTGGGACCTTGAAAGCCACCATTGTATGCATAAGAACATTAATTAGGTAACCAAAAGAATGCATAAGTTAAAACTACCAAAATAGCACAAAAATCAAATGGAAATTTGAAAAGAAAAGAAAAAAACCCAGGTAAAGAATCTTCAAATCAGGCATTCAAATGGCCTCAAAAAAGTTGGATGTGAATATCCATCAAATCAAAGCATATAACGAAATTGGCACTAATTATTTATTGTCATGGCAAAATCCCAGATAAAAAGAACAAACTCACCAAGCAATAATACTTGACAAAACCAGAGAAACTCAATCCTTCCATTCAATGCAAAAGCGAAAAAATATAAAGAGAGAAGATCAAGTTACCTAGCGCTGAAGATCCATCATCTCTCCTATTTGCGGTCACCTTCCAAGGCACCTGAAAACATCAAAACAACCCATAGTGATGAGTCCATCTATCATGTGCGAATTGCCCTGGTCATGAGTGGCTAGTTCCCATTAAGGTAGAAATTCTACAAAATTTTGTTCGGTAAAAAGGACCACAGTTTTTTGAGTTGTGTATGTTCGTCAAAAAGAAAAGAACAGAGGTGATTCTCAGCAAGTGTGGGCGTATACGACTCCATGGCATCAGATGAAGCCAAAAAATGGTATAGTTGATGTTCAAGATGAAGATGAAAACAGTGTACAGAATGCCACAGGTTTCCCTACCAGGGAAACAATAAAATTAACCACCCAGTTTATGATATTTGCTTCGGAAAAGTCTACATGCTATCTAGTTACTAATGGAAAAATACAAATTTTTCTTGTCACACACAAGAGAGAGAGAGACCCTCATCTGGATGGGAAAGGTGACCCACATTTGTGATTGATAGAAGCAGCCCATGCAACACTATCAAAATGAAGAGTTTTTTGGATATTTTAGATGCAAAAATTGAATAGCACGGAAGTAGAAAATACAACAAGAAAATAATGAAAAACAGATTCATAAGAGAAAATAAGAAATATCATCACAAAGACAAAAAATTACCTTTGCAGGCTGACCATTTGGGCTCAGCAATGAGTCAAAAATTGAGATCTTCTATCTTTCCAAAATTCAGTGGATGCAGATTCATGTTTCACCCAATCCCTCAGCTAGCATGTGGCTTGTGAATTATTCCTCCAACTAACAAAGACGTCTTTGCAGAATTGCCACATATGAAAGGAAGGGGAAGTATTTAGCATTCCATTCACCTTAGAAAAGGCATTCAGTGAATGCAGATTCATGTTTCCCCCAATCCCTCGACTAGAATGTCACTAACACTATCTTTGATGCTATCAACATATGTCAATTTCCCCTCACCTTTCCCCTCCCTATTACCAGAGCCAATCAACAATCCATGGGTCATAGAATCTGGGACCCAACCCTTCTCCAGCATCAAGTCTAACAGTCGATGAGCCTCATTTTTGCTGCCCTCTTTCCACAGACCATTAATAAGTATGTTGTACATAGCTGAATCTAGAATTTCACAGTCAGAAACAAGTTTATCAAGTGAAACTGATATCAAATACAACTGAGAATGATCGGCCAAACATGACAGTAGCTTATATAATGTGTCTGAATCAGGTACCAAGCCCTCATTAACCATCACACTGAGAAACAAAGTGCAATCCTTTATTTGTTTCTGTGCAATCATGCTCTGTATCAAAATGCAATATGCTTCCATATCAAGATCGGTACCCTGAACCAACATTTGTGAGAGAAAAACAAGCATATGTTTTCCCTTGTCTGATTTAGACAATCCAAGCATTATATAATTGCATGTAGCATTGGAACAAGAAGTGCCAGAATTATAAGCCAACAATTGAAGCCTGACAGCTTCATTAAGCATTCCCATGTTACAAACACCCTCGATCAACATATTAAACGACAAAGACTGAAGAGGACATCTGTTCTCAGACATGTAGCAAAACACGTTAACAGCTTCTAGATACTTTTCTCCCCTGCACAGTCCTTCAATTAGCTCAGAGTAAGAAGCAGGATCTAGAATCCAGAACTTGGCATGAAGCTGAAGAAATAGCTGTAGAGCATCTTCATACTTGCTTAATCTACAATTGCCAGCAACAAGAGCGGAATATGTGGCACAGTCAGGAATCAAAGAAGATATAATCATTCTACCTAGAAGTTCATATGCATTCATCACTCCCAACTTCTCACAAAGCCATCTGATAAGAATGTTCCAAGAATCGCAATCATCGATATTTCTCTCAGACATCTTCTCAAGGAGACCTTTGGCCATGAAGAATTTATCAGCATCACAACAACATCTGAGCAATGCATTGTGTGGAGAAGTTACATGCACATGTTTATCTTCCAAGAGCTTAATAGCCTCATTTATCTTCCCTAATTTACAAAACCCATTTACAATATCCACAAAAACATTATTATCAGGTGTTAACCGACTTTCCATCATCTCTTCAAGAAGGTATACTGCCTCATCCAACCTAAGGTGCTTGCACAAACACTGTATCAAAGCTCCATAAATAAAAGGATCCGGGGTAAAATTAGAATCTTTCATCTTCCTAAACAACCTTATCCCCTGTTCCAGTCTATCTTCCCCACAAAACAAAAGTATCGTAGATCTAAAAAATCTCAGTTCAGGCAGGCATCCGAGTTCCAACATCTCATGCAAAATGGTAACTGAATCATCAACTCTATTTTTGGCAATGAGACCTTTTATTACTATCTCAAAAGTTCTACTATTAGGAATACAACCTTTCTTGTTTATTCTCCTATATTGATCCAAAGCAGAATCAACCCTATCTGTCTCAAACAAGACCTCCAGCAAATAATTCAAAGTATCAATACTAGGTGCCACTCCTGCTTTCACCATCTCCTTATAAACAAAAACCACATCTTGAAAACCTCTCTTCTCTTCCACAAGTGCGCCCAATACAAAATTAAACACATCAATTGAAGGCTTAATACCAGCCAAATTCATATTAAAAAGAACACGCATTGCTTCATTAAGCCTACAATTTCTAACAAATGCATCAACCAATGAAAGAAGAACATCTTCTACACCCGGGCACCTATCTTTCACCATATTTTGACAAAACCCCTCCATTTCCTCAACATTTTCAGCCATGCCCAGCTTGAAAATAATCCAATAATATGTATCAGCAGTGTGGTTAAACCTTCTTTGAAGGGAAGCCCATTTGAATAGCTTAACGGCAGAGTTAATATCACTGGTGCTTTTCAAAACCTTGATTAAGTACTCTGGGCACAGTTTATTTCTCAAAGATTGAATCTTTGCATCAAAATCAGTAATATTTGGTGTGTTTTGATTGATTTCTGGGTTAATTTGGATGACATTAGTGCAAGATACTGAAGAAATGAATGATTTTAGATTGAGCCATTTGGGAATTGTCTTCGAAAGTGTTGAAGGAGAGAGCATTGCAGTCAGTCACAACTACAAGTTTGTTTCTTTTTAAGCTCGATGAAGGCAAAAATAATGTGAAAGTATGTTACTTTTTACTAAACACCAGACAATGAAGACTGACATATGACTGACCTGACAAAGGGAAGCACCAGAGAGTGATCGGCTGTGTTTGTTTGAGTTGAGGATGTCCTTCCTTAGCTCAACTCCTTGCAAGTGAGGCCTTGGTTTATGACGAGATACAAGGGTGTTTGGTACTCCGCATTTGTTGAGAGTTTCACCTGGGCTATTGGTCTACCCTCGTACTAGTCCCCCAACTATTACCAATATTTAATTTGGTCCCAAAACTATATTCTTTATCAATTGGGTCCGTAACCTGCACAACAATCCTCCATCAATTCCTTCTGTCAATACAAACAGTAAATCCTCAACATAAAATGTTAAGTTATCTAAAAACGTTTTCGTTTTATTGCATAAAATAGGTAATTCAGATTAAAAAAAAATTAGAGCACAAAAAGTTCTGATTTTTTCAATAGTATAAATTAAAATTTTCTAAATATACAAGAACTAAAATATATAATATTCTAAGATTCGTTAACCCTTCCTTCTCTCTGGAATTTAAATCTTAAACAATAATATGAATAAAAAATTTATTAACTAGGCTACGTACCTGTTTATTATTATATTGTAGGTTGTGCCATAATAGAAACATGAAACATGAAAATCATGTTTTTATTGCGATGCAGCTTATAATTCACCACAATACCAAACATAGTGCTCTTGACTGATATTAACTCTACAAAATCATTATTCCACCACTTCTGTTAACAAAGACGGTGGGTGATTGAAACTTTACTAGAACCTTAGTAGGTCAGCTGAGAAATGAAAACATATGATAGGGATGGCTAATATTGAACATTTTGGGGGCTCATTAATAATTCACCTAAACTGCAAGGACAAGTCTGAAATTACCATTAAGAAAAAGCCAAATGGTTTGCTTAGGATTGCATCGTGCTGTATATAAGAAAAGCTTTGATCTTTTCTTGAAACAAGTTCATTACTCTATTACGTTAAGGGGTTCAGGGTTCAAAACTTCAAAAGCCCATAAGGTTGGTTTCGTTTTTTATTCTTCTAATTTTTGCTTAATAGTTTCTTATAATTTCAGTTTTTGTGAAGGATTGGGTATCTGGGTTTTTGTTAGATGTTACAATTTTTTGTTTTCTGGGTCTTAATTCCCATGTGAGTAAATATTGTTTCTTTAACTTAATGTTGTCAGTTTGAGTTAAAAGTAAGATACTTTGTTATTGTGTTTTGTTGTTTTTGCAGAGAATCCTTTTTGTTTTTATCTTGATTTGTGTTGTTTTGCAGGTTCTTGTAATCAATGGATGACAAAGAGATTGTTTTGTCATACAAGGATGTGGTTTTGAGAGTTTCAGATTTGAATATCCTTAAAGGACCATGCTATCTTAATGACCAAATTATTGATTTCTATTTTGCTTACTTATCTTCTTCTTATAACGCTGATGCTAATGATATCTTGTTAGTTCCACCTTCCACATCTTATTGGTTCGCAAATTGCCAAGATCAACAGAGTCTTGTCAATGATTTTGTGGAACCTCTTAAGTTTTCAAGTAAGAAACTCATTCTTTTTACTGTGAATGATAACGAAGATTTCAGTGCAGCTGAAAGGGGAACACATTGGAGCTTGCTTGTTTATGATAGGAGCCAGAATTACCTTCTGCATTTTGATAGCTTGCTGGGGATGCACCGATATCATGCCTTGAAGCTCTACAAAGCTGTAAAGGGATTCATGGGCACAGCCAGTGAATCATTATCAAAAGATGGTGCTAAGACTCTGAAAATGAAAGCTGTAGGGTCTGCTGCTGTTCCTTTCTTTAAAGAAGCTAAAACACCACAGCAGACAAATGGATTTGACTGTGGGCTTTATGTTATGGCCATTGCTGAGGTTATTTGCCGATGGCATTCATGTGAAAGGAATGGCAATGATGGTGACTGGTTGTTTGCTGTTGAAAGGGAGGTTAATGCATGTCTGGAGACAACAATGCGGGGTGAAGTGTTGAAGCTTATTGAAGATCTGAGGAAACAATGATGTAGGGTAGGGTCCTTTTCTTTTTCTTTTTGTAGGAATAGATGTTTTAGTGATTCAAATTTGTCACAAAGAGGAACATATGTTTTAGCGACTCAAATTTCAATTGAGGAATGTTATTAAACTTATTTTTCATGTGTAAGCTAAGATTATTCTTTTTTTTTAGATTAACGTGGGTGTCCGGGCCAACTTACGCGTACCACGACTAATCCCACGGGTCCTGAAGTTAACGACCATGTAAGCCTCCAGTGGCCATCATATGAGCAACTAAGGACTCGAACCTGAGACCACAGAGGGAGCAAACCCCGTAGTCCCAAGATTATTTTTTCCTTTACCATTAGAAAACAACTTGATTTTCGTGATTATCATGATACCATCCAACTTTGCTGCACTTCGGATCGCCCATGGCTTAAAGAATGGGATAAAATGGTGCGACGCAAGCCATTTTTTATCACATTTACTCCATACATGATAATTATGTTCTCGTTTGTTATGCCAGTTATCATTGTAGCTAAGCCATGAATTCTCCCCCCATGTTCAGTCAATTCCTATAAACTGTGTGGGGGTAAGAGTGCAAGCCATTGCCGTTGCCACCTTCAAAGGTAGAGAGCTACATGGTTCCCATCCATCTTGAACCATACCATTCTTTGCAATGGAAGCGTAAAGTTTCATAAGTCATGGCCCATGATTTTATCCCTGTCATCCGCAAACAAGAGCACGAACTAATTCAAGAACACAGTCAACAAGAAACACAGATGGGATAAGCAGCAATGCTGTATCCTTGTCTGAATAAAGTTGAAACCTAGATGAGCCTTTTCTCATATAACAAATCTGAGCATAAATACTCTTGTTTACATCAGCAACACGCGTTCCTAACATTATTATCACGGTCATTGCACTCTTGTTCAAACTAGTAAGAATTCCGAAAGAAATAAAGCTCAAAGGCAACACCAGATAAAGATAAGCAACCAACCGTACAAAACTAAAGGTCTCACAATTCAAGTCACTTAAATCAAGCATTTTAATAGGTCTTTCTGGTCCTTCAAAATAGTTGTTACATGTACAGATTCTGATGCCTCTGCTTCTTGATGTCATCCCTGTTAATAAAACACAAGGGCATTGATTGGTTGAATGCAAACAACAAAATTCAAAATTAGATGGACAGGCAGGCGTTTCCCAGAACAATATTCAAATATAAGGAATTGAACTCCACCATGTAATGTAAAAACATGCGGTGACAAATGTGAGAGTGTATGTGTGCATGTATATAAAGTGATGGAGCAAATACTCATGTCAACATCTTGACAAGTTGAAATGGCAACCAAAATTTTTGCAGAAGCACGTAGCAGGTATATGACTGTATGCCTGTGGAAAAGGGCATAACAAAATGTATACGCGGAGCCATGCCAAGAAACATAGATCAATTTCTGGGTATATGGCCTTGAAAAATAGGCATACAAGTTAAAGGCTCTGGGTGTGGTTAAAAACGTGTAGTAAGTAAAAATTGAAATCAATTATCATGAAAGAGGTAAAACTGCATTGCATGGCAAAAGCTAATACTTACAGCACCTAACACTTTACAAAAGCTCTTCTAACACTCTACAACTTTGCAAGTGGACTTGTTGTGCCCAAGCCCCTTGCATCTACTGCACTGGAGCTGACGTTTGACTACATCTTGTTGTCCATATTTCTTTGTGGTAGGCCGGCCTGGAGGACGCCGGGTCGGAGGAGGGGTTACAGTTACTGCAACCTGAGAAGAATCTTTCTCAAGAGGCATGTCCACATTGGGTACAGGGTGAACAGACTCAGAATATGTCAATCGGTAGCTTTCAGTTGTGAAATATCTTGAACAATAATCATATGGACTCCTGCCAATACAACCAATGACAGCAAGAGCATGGCAACAAGGTAAACCAGTAAGCTGCCAATCTTTGCAACTACAATCCCAGCGGTCGATATCAACCACTTCAACAGATTCTCCACGAACCTCAAATATACTACCAGCTGACAGCAGCACCTGAAGGGAATGTACTTTCAAACTTTCCTTCTCTAGCTTTTCCTCCGCAGATGGAGTTAATCTTGTCAGCCACTGGTTGGAATCTGCCCTCCTTGTATAAATCAACTCCATAATCTTACCCCGTATCACATCAACCATCTGTGTTATTGGTAACTCATGTGCATCTGACACCCAGCTGTAGAACATCTCTCCAAAGTTAGATGTCATGTAATTGTATCTTGCACCCTGAAAAAATGAATTTGCCCAATTTTGCGGTTCACTTTGGAGGATCCAATTGTAAGCTTCCAGTGAAATACTTTTGATGCTCTCCATGCACCTCTGGAAGATTTCAGGCCTACATGCATAGGCAGCAGCATTTAAGTCTTCAATCATTAGTCGCTTAACCTCATGAGAAAACTGCCCCTTCAAGTCCTGCACAAGCTGCTCAGACAAATACCGTAGGCAATAGCCATGGAATGAGCCCTTGAATATCTCGGCAATTGATTCCTTTAAGCCCTTTAGTTTGTCCGCCACAAATGTTATTGGACAAGAAGTTGACAGTGCAGTTTTCATTTGAAGTAAGAACCAATGCCAATTATCATTAGTTTCTGCATCTACTAATGCAAACGCAACAGGAAACACGCTATCATTCCCATCTGCAGCTGTTGCAGCTAATAATGTACCTTGATATTTTGAATTTAAAGGTAAGCTATCAAGGAAAAGAAGAGGTCTGCAACCTTGAACAAAACCATACAATGAGGCATGGAATGAGACAAATAGGCCCTCAAAACTTGAGTCATCCTTAGTGGTGAATGTTGCCAGACTACCTGGATTTGTTTCCATTATCTTGTCACAGAAAAATGGTAACTGATTATATGCCTCTTTGTATGAACCCTGAAGCTGCTCCTTTGCAATTTCTTTCCCACGCCATGCCTGGAAGTAGTTCAGTTGGATTCCATATTCATGTTTGATGTCATTGACAATATCCTTGGGCTTGTAATTTGGGAAAACTTTCAACTTTTCCTTAATAATACTAGCTACCCAGCTCCGAGTTGCCTGATGTCCTGTTGTCACCACCGACCCTTCACATGTATGAGTTGGATTCATTTTCTTGATGCAAATTAGTTGAGTGGTCGACAACCTTGACGCATGAATTCTCCAGGGACAACCTTCGGCTTTGCATTTAACTGTTACACGATGGCTATCGTTCTTCTTATATCTAAATGCAAACTGGTGTGCAATGGCATATTTACGCAATGATTCGCGAAATTCATGAACACTGCTGAATCTTTGACCTACTCCAGTAATAGTATTCTGCCATTGCTGTGCACCTTTAGCATGTTTCTCATCATTGGAAGCAAGAAGAGGAAGAATGGGTGAAATTTCAAGTGGATCAATCTGCTGATCTTCAATATGAATATCAACATTATTGGTATCATCTACAACATCAAGATCAAGAGGTGCCACAAGCGAGTTATCAGGCTGAGTGATATCCTCCAAAATGGCAAGAGGAGCATCAATAGGAGGCACTGCTTCAGACAGAGTTGTTCTGCTTGATCTACAAAATCAAGAATTGATAAAGTGACTCCATCAGATCAATAAATTGACCACATTTATAGCTTAGCATCAAGAAGACTACCTACTGGCAGGCAAATTTGAGACACCAGGCAGAAAATTATCTTCCAAAATCACATAAACATCAGCAGTGACAGAATCCCCGTGAAATTTTATCATCCTCTTCAAGTCCTTGTCATTAGAGATGGTAATAAGAGTCTTCTTATTGCCTGGAAGAAAGTATTTGAGAGACATGGTATTGACACTGCAATTAAACATCTCAGCCACCTCCACCTTGAAGTCATTGAACTTAATTTGGTCATCAATGTCTATAGCATGAGCATCACCACCTCTATACGACAAAGTACCATCCTTATCTGTTACAAATTCACCACCCAACTGACATATAGCTATCATTTTTATCTCCACCATTACCTGCTTTAAAAAAAAAAGTAAAAAATTTGAACCCAAGATGTAATCCGCTATGAAAAACCATAACATTTACAGATAACTAAAAGAGCACAAGTAGCTAAGTAAGCTTGGCAATTCTTCAATACCTGTGAGTATGTAAAGAGTGGACAGAGTTGATTCTAAAAAATTCAGTCATAAACACCCATCTTTCAATTATTGCGATCAACCAATTGGACGAAAACTCGGTGTTCAGTTACTAAAACAATGTAGACAAAATAAATTAAAGATTTCATGTTTAGGCTTGCAACCTCATCAAGTAAACAGGAAACCAATAAAATTTCACTCAATTGTACCTGATGGAACTATTCAATAAGCTGCAGCAGGCAGAAAGATTTAAAAGAAGATAACTTCAATATCACTATCAGCAAAATATTAAACTAAAGAACATTGGTGCAATGAAAACAATCAGGTATTCAATATCAGGTTTTCGGAATTTCAAAATCCCAAGATGATAAAGGGCAAAATAAATAATCTTTTTGGTCACCCTCAACAAATAAAAGGACCCAATACCTAAAAAATTAATAAAAATCAGCTAATTTCACAACATTCTGGTGGAAACCCAGAAAAGAAAATACAAAGCAATTTCACTAAGAACCCAAAATAAACAATAAAGTTGGAAACTTTATCCTCGAACAACTAACAAATAATCTAAAAACAATCAGAATTAGCAACAAAAAGAATAAAAGAACCCTCATGAATTGAAATAATAACATGAACAATAAAATAAAGAGAAAAACGAAAGAAAGTTGGTACCTTTATTACAGAAAAAAAAAAGGAAGAGAAAGTTGCTGAAATTGGCTCAATTTCCCACCCTAATTTGTACAAGCAGAACTTGGATTCAAACTGGCCCCTAAATCAGAACAAAACCAGAGAGAGAGTATGTGTTTGTGTGGGGTGGGGTTTTGTGTTCTGATGCAATAGAAAAAATAGAGGTACCAAGTGTAGGGAATCTCTCAAGAGTTTGATGCTGTCAGCCAATGAAATTTGTTACAGCTAAGTTAAAACCAATCCTTTTACTTTAAATAGAATGTTATTTGAGCCTACCAATGCTATTCTTGCATTAATTAAACGGGGATGAGAGTTCTATGTTATGATTTAATTGGGTGAAGGGTCTGAGATTGCCTTTCATAGAGAATATAGGAGTTGATTTGAGTGTATGTGTAAAGAAAAGGGACCATGATTGATCTTAACCCTTTCTCACCTTTTCATGTCTTAGCTTTTCATGGGTTACGGCTAAAAAATGGAATTCAGAGCCGATTTGGGACCCGTTTTGGTTGCTGATCTATCTGATCCTTTTTATGGCGAGCTGAGCTCCCCCTTCCCATTCTCATGCAAAGTCGGTTTCTTTTATTTGTGTGCGTGCTAATAAAACCCGAGATGATCTCGGTTCCTGGTTTAGAGTTCACTTGTAGCTTATAATAGTGATTAGCAATGTCTATATTTCCCTTATCTTTGTCGGCATCAATAATCCGTAACTAAAAACAATTAATTAACGTTTTTTAATAACCAATTGAAGCGTCGATTGAGTCATCATTCTTCAGCCGTAGCAGTCCCTGTTTTTTTCTCTCTCTTCTTGGTACTTCTTACTTTTGGGAAAGGATTAGCAGTGAAGAGCAGAGGCAAAAACATCATCTCTTTTTTAATTTCGGTGGACTCATCACTTTCGCCTCCTCCAACAAATAGCATGAATGTACGACGTGCAAAATCTTGTAAGCTAGCCAACGCTGCCTCTCTGGCCCACTTTCCTCTAGATGTGCCTTTCTTGGTTTATCCTTTGCCTGCAGCAACAAAATGATGGAGGCTTGCCGACTGTCATAACTCATAA
The DNA here is from genome assembly GCF_000495115.2 of Populus euphratica. NCBI lineage: Eukaryota > Viridiplantae > Streptophyta > Magnoliopsida > Malpighiales > Salicaceae > Populus > Populus euphratica. The sequence goes on from NW_011499862.1 coordinate 2,017,356, forward strand.
CACTACAGAGACCTCACCTACCATGAATGCTACCGACTCCAACTCCCAACTTTACTTTACACTATCGTTTTAGCAAATTACTCGGTTTAAAAAAAATATGAATTTTAGTTTTTTTATTTTAAAAAAGTTTATAGTTACAATATATACAAAACAGGATTGTAATCAAATATTTTTAAAATTATAGTTTAGGCAAAACACAATTTCATCCTCACTTCATTGTACTACCAAGACAAGGTTTGTTTTTGCCCAACCTTTTTTATGAAAAAAATTGATTTTTTTTTTGTTTCAAATTATTTTTTTAATATTTTTAGATAGTTTTGATGTATTGATATTAAAAATTATTTTTTTATAAAAGATATTATTTAAAAATATTTCCAAACAAAAAAAGCAATTCGAAAAAACATATCTACCTTATCTCAAACACAAAGAAGACCTATATACACCTTTCAAGCCGGATTGAAGTATATTTGAAGAAAACAAGATCAAACCTGGTTCCTAACATTTGCAAAAACATTAAAAAGAAAAGAAAAGAGAAGAAGACAGTAGATGCAGTGGGAGGAGAGTGATAATGTCAATGCAATCCTTGTATGAAAAACAACACAATACTCTACAGGCCTCCTTTAAAGAAAGTGATAGATACAAAGAGAAGAGAGAGAGCTTAGATAGAGATATGCTCATCACGTTTGTGGGTTCTGAATTTGAGTTTCTTTCTTTCTTTTTTTTTTTTTCCCTCAAAGTGATCCAGTGAAATAACTAATAAGATTCTACAATCTCCACAGCATATTGGGTTAAAAGCATGCTGAAAATAGTTTATATTAATTATTTGGATAATATTTACAAGAATGTCGTGGGAGAACAACAGACAAGTTCATCTCCTCTACAACTTCCAAATGATTAGGAAAAAAAAAGGGGGGGGTAAAGAAACAAACTTGGAACTCTGATACTCATCATCAATCTCAAGTTTGTTTGTCAACTTTTGAGTGTGGTACCGAAACCATGATCACTGGCTGATGGTCATTGGAAACGTTTCTACTGTGCCTCATTGAAGATTGAACTGCAAACTAACAGAAAATTACAGGTCAAAGCAACTTAAAAGAAGCAAAATCAAACTAATACGTTATTCCACAGATTTCATCAGCACAGCAAGAACTGAAAAACTGCAGATTGAAATGCAAATATGGTTTATAGTTTAGGTTAAAGAAAAATGTAGGAAGAGAAAAGATTTGTTCCTCGCAGCGGCCAACTGCAAGAGCACAGAGAAATTTATAATTCCACAGGCACCAACCATTAACAACTCTAAAAACTGAATCCTACTAAATCAATAAAATTATATCCATAAAAAACATAGACTTTGTTCCCACAAAAACAGACATCATTTTTTCCCCCATTAATGGTCAAGTCTGTGATCAAGGAGACTAATGCACGAATCTTCCTGTGCGATGAGGATCTCAATGAGTCACAATTAATCAGATGGTTACCTTAACCAATTATCATGTTGTTTACAAAACAAACTATAAGGGATGCCTAATTTGCATATGAGCAACTCTTTTCCATTTTTTTTTTCAATTCAGAGGCCAAGGTGCTGCAAGTATAGTAACATGAAGGTCATTAAGGATAAACAAAAGAAGCACCAAACAATCACAAGGGGACAGCAAGATTGAGATATTCATAGAAGCAAAGAAATTTAGCAGCATGAAACCTGTGGAGGATTAGCAACTACTATCTTAAAATCATGCTCTCTAATTTCATTCGATCGATTTAAATATTTGTGTCTATGTATTCAGTAAAAAAAAAACACAATTTCCACACATTAATTCCCTGCGCAAAATTCCACTGTTGATTCAATAACAGGAGGGGGAATGGCAGGGAAATCATCTATCCAAAGACTAACATGTTGACAAGACATTCCAAGGATGGTCCTTGAATAGATACTGTTTTGCTGGTAATCCCAAGCCAGACCCCTAATAACTACCCTGAATCACAGCCTAGATACCCTTTCCAGTAGAGTATTAGGAAATCAAGACAAAAGCTAGGGAATTTGACATGGACCTGGGGGAGGGCAGTCCCAAACTGGAAAGGTATCGCTGCCCTGGGAATGTAAACCTGTTATGTCATTATGATAGATGGATAGACAGTCTTTGACTAATAATTAGGAAAACAAGACAAAAGCTAGGGAATTTGACATGGACCTGGGGGAGGGCAGTCCCAAACTGGAAAGGTATCGCTGCCCTGGGAATGTAAACCTGTTATGTCATTATGATAGATGGATAGACAGTCTTTGACTAATAAGTAGGAAAACAAGACAAAAATCATTGGAATAGATGTTTATTTTATTGCAGACTCTATCTTTAACAAGATCAGATTCATTTTCACAGATATTTACTAATTGATTCAACACGAGCTCGATATTGGTTAAAGCAAGTTGTGTTTCTGTATTCTTATTCTTCATAATTCTACTCATGAAACTTTCTCGAAAGGCCAGTTGCCAGTTTCCATGGTTAAATGTAGGGAAACAACCTAAAGTTTATTTCATCCCCAGAAAATCTGAAAAAGGCATTACTTCTCTGCATTATCATGATGGACAATAACAGAACCTGCAGAGTTCATTGAACTTTCTGAGTTGGCAAGCAACAAAAGATTCGCTCCATAAAAACATTCTGCAATCTGATTGATTTATGGGAAATTTCACGATTACGCTTAAATTTAGATGTACATTAGAACCAGTTCCAAAACTTAGGCTAATCACCTAGCTATCACGGATTTAAAAGTGGAATTTTTTTATAAAAGAAACTAACGGATTATCTATCAATGGATTAGCAAACGAAAACATAGATTGACAATGTGAGTAAAAAGGCACAGAAAACCCTCGTCATGATCATCAAGATAGCTTTTACAAACCCTGCATACAATTAGAGACAGGGCATACCTCTTCAATTACAGAGAGATGCACAAGTGAAGCCATCACTGACCAATTGGTTAACTGCATCCCTAAACCTGTAATAATCCTCAACCTTGTTGTAAACTTGATGAGAAATGCGAGCATAGCCAGTAATTAAATCAACTTCTCCATCAACTGGAGCCCTAAAATAAATAGGAACTTCAACCTGGAAATGCTCTCTCAAGTGCGACCTTAACTTCAAAGTATCCGGATCATTTGAAATCCCCAAACAAGCAGGCAATCCAACCATAATCATACTCCCACACATCTCCGGTGGAGACCCAAGATTAGTCCCCCAAGCTTTCGCCAGCATCTCCCCCATCTCCACAACTTTCTCATGATTCCTCTTCTTAATTCCCTCAATCCCACCTTCAAACCTATTAATAAACTCCAAAACCGCCGGAACCACCAATTGAGCACTATAATCCCTAGTCCCAATCCAAGCACTCTCTACAGCCAATCCATTACCATACTCATGAGACACAACAGGGTGATGCAGATCACCCCCTTTACCTTCCTCTCCTCTCTTCCTGCAATACAAAAAGGCAACAGAAGGAGGGCAAAAAAACCACTTATGCAAATTACTAGTATAGAAATCAGCCCCAATATCTCTCACATCAACATCAACACACCCAATTCCATGAGCAGCATCAACAAAAACCTGGTCAACACCTTCCTCTCTACAAATTTTAACTAATTCTTTAACAGGAATAACAACACTAGGCATCGAAGTAACATGATCAATCACAGCCAACCTGACTTTCTTCTTCCCGTTTTCTTTCCCTCTCGCTAAGGCCTTTCTAAATTCACTCACAATCTCCTCCTTTGATGCAACAGGGAAGGGCAAGTGTACCTCAATAACTTCCCCTCCAGCACGCGTGACATAAGCCTGAACAGACTTCTTGACAGCGCCATAAGCATAATGCAACATGACAGCAACATCTCCCTTGCTAAACCTTCCTTCGTTGAAACCCCATGCACAGTTTTGTAACACAATAGCAGCAGCGGTGGTGGCGTTGTCTACAAGGGAGATTTCATCAACAGAAATAGCGTTTACCAAAGATTTGATTAAGGAGCGTGAATGAAGTATAGAAGGTTTGAGGGTGTTGAAGTAAAAGTTATCTGGCTGGCGGAGGAACTGGAGCTGGAAGTTTTGTTGGGCTGAGATGACAGATTGAGGGCAGCTCCCAAAGCTGCCGTTGTTGATCCGAGCGATGGTTTGGTCATGGTGGGAGAATTCTGATTGGATTTCAGAGTCAGAAATGAAAGAAAGTTTTGTTCTCTTGGAGGGGGTGGTGAAGCCGTTGAGGGAGTGGCTTTTATGGTGTTTTAAGGAGGAGGAAGCCATGGCATGGAGGAGGAAAAATGGAGAGAGGGAGAGGGAGAGGCACGATGATGGCAATGATGAAGGCAAGGACGGGACGAAAGGAGAAAAATAATGTTTTGGTGACATTTGGACCTTAACTAGTTCGATAATTACGTGCCACCACATCCCAACCCTAGTGGCCAATGGAACTAGATACCTTTGTTCTTGTCTTGGTAACCCTGTGTCAGATTTTCACTCACAAAACGCTTCAACTTTGTTCAATGTTAACCATGATCTGGTCCATTTCAAGAAAAAAGAAAATGGTATCTCTGTAAGAAACAATGGGGACGATCTTGTGGGATCTTTACTCAAATGAGTGTATCTTCAATGGATATCAAAGAAGAAGAAGAAAATAAAATGTTCGAGTGTTATTCATACGAGCATTGTAAGAAACTCCAATGTCATGGAATATTTGAAATGTTCTTCTACTTATATTATATTGCTCGATAACAAGGAGTTAAGAAACCGTTTGTGCACCGCAGATTGCATCGCAATAAAAACATGATCTTTGATGTTCATCGTACTGGTGAAACGAAGGCGCGTTGCCAAAGAGGCAAAGAAGTAGAGTTTGTGCAAAGTCCAAAAGAAATCCTTAGTCGGCAGATTTAAAAAGAGCATTTTTAAAGTTTATGTTTTTTTTTTTAATTTAAAAAGAGTAGTTTTAGAAAAACCCTCGATCACTTAATTTGATATTATGATAATTCACAGTGGAGATAGAAAAATATTTTTATTGTACAAAATTAAAAAAAAAATCCTTGTTTATGCTTTCATTCATGGCATGAAAACAAACCATAAATTTAGTCGAAAGTTATAGAAATTGTTTTTATCCACTTTCCTCTTATATAAAATAATGAAGTAGCGAGGAGTTTATCATGATTTAATGTTGAAAGTATATTTATGGTAGATTTTAAACAGTCGCTAATAGTGGATGAACAGAGAGGGTGATATTGTCTAATTTTGATTATATTTGGGACACAACTGATAAAACAATGGGATCTAAAACTCAATTGATAATAATATCAAACATTAGGGACTAGTCGAGGTTACTTATAATTTATTAATTTATATCAAAGAAGCTTAGCCGGCGGACACTTTCAATCAAGAAACACGTCCTTTCCTGTTTTTGTATCAGAGTTCCTAGTTAGAGGAGGAGTAGTCATTATTCCCCTAACAAAAGCCGATTCTATTGTTTTTTTGCTTGTCATTTCAAGCTCTGTATTTTTTCTTACGAGTTCTGCCTGTCGTAAATTTAAAAATATTTCGTTTTATATATATATATATATATATATATATAT
>NW_011499862.1:2023832-2025485 GCF_000495115.2 Populus euphratica
GAGAGAGAGAGAGAGAGAGAGAGATGCCTAGAGGTGATGCATGGCAATGAATTATTATTAAGAGTTATTAGACCTGTAAATACGTTGATCTTTTGTAATTTGTTTATGCCCACTTGTGCTCTGCAACTAACAATTTTAAAAGCTTCTGTCCTCCATTCGACCTTTGCTGATACTAAAAGGCCAAGAATTGTGTTAGAAAACCTCTGAGAGTGAAGCCGAGAAGACATTATTGTAATGTATTTTTTAATTCAGTGCTGCGTTCTTACCAATCCTGCATGACAACATATTTTGGACTGTTTCAGGGGAATTAAAGCGGGACTTGATAGATGATGGTACCAGAAAAAGGAGCGCGTCATGTCAAAAGAAATTTGGAGCTGTGCATGATCACTAGACAGACACCCTCCTATATGTACACGTAATTGATCATCTGCCTTGCGTTGACTGGGTTAAACTCACCAGTCCTCAACAAAAGAGGATGAACTATTAGAAGCAGCAGGCATGGTAGTTTTCATGGACAATTTGTGATGCAAGGGAAGTAGTCCTCCATTTCCATGGAAAGCAAAGTTGAACGATAAGTTTAGTATCGACATCAAATGAAACGTTTCAAATCACTCACTCACTCGTCTTGTTTTATTGATGATGATCAAACAAATCTCAAGTCAAAACCAATAACAAAAAGTTGAGATTTTTAACTTTAATTTACTGCAGACACATACATATATAGATGTGTGTTTTTGTGAAGCAAAATCATTCAAAACGCTTCGTCATGTTTCTACCTGTTAGGTTGGTTGTCATTAATGTGCAACAACCATTTGCTATTGCACCAACCATGTGTATTCATCCAAGATGTCAAAGGTTGGCAGCCACCATTGTTGAATAAGAGTTGGAGTTGGCAGCCACCTTTATTGAAGAAAAGCCTTCATGAATGCCTATAAATAGAGGCATATGCAAGAGAGCAAAATGAGTGAAGAGAATTATGAAAATGTGAAGAGTAGAGAGGAAGAGAGAGCTGCAATGGCAGCAGCTGCAAGTGCAGCAAAGAGAGTTGAGAGTTGAGTATGAGAGGGTGTAATCCTCCTCCTCCATGTATTTGTTTTGTATTCTTTCTCTATCTCTAAATATATTGACTTCTCCCGTGGATGTAGGCGGTTTTGCCGAACCACGTTAAATATTGTGTCAGTGTGCTTGGCCCTCCTATGAGCAAGTATTAGTACATCACCGGTCGAAATTCCCAACACCTCATTGTCAAAGAATCATCTCAACCTAATAGCTTAAGCTGTTAGATAAGGTTTCAAGATATAATTTATATTATTTTCTAACACATCTCCTCGTGTGAAAGCCCTTTGAACTTGAAACTCGGACAAACCCATATTATCTTATGTTTAATTTTTATCAAATAAATAGGGAAGATGAAATTCAAATTTAAGATCATTTCAGCCACGTCAGCAGTTTTGCACAGTCACCATACACGTCACCTGACACATCAGCACTCTGACCAGTCAAACTGCCACGTCAGATTTGGTTAACCTATATGTCCTACGTGGCTGACACGTCATTACAGCCACGTCAGCCCCCTGGATTTTGATCCTATGTGGCAGAGCCTACGTGCAACCGGTTCTGAGATTGAATCTGGGCCGTTTATCAGGCCAGAAT
>NW_011499862.1:2027184-2027280 GCF_000495115.2 Populus euphratica
GTTCCGGGAACAAGTTGACTCTTGTCAAGGTGGTGAGCTCGGTAATGGCATTGTAATACTCATAGTATGAAGACAGATATAGATCAACCTTTTATG
>NW_011499862.1:2027758-2052351 GCF_000495115.2 Populus euphratica
CCCTACATAATGCAATGGCTTCTCCCGTGGATGTAGGCGGTTTGCCGAACCACGTAAAATATCGTGTCTCAGTGTGCTTGGCCTCCTATGAGCAAATATCAGTACATCACCGGTCGAAATTCCCAACACTACCCTCTACTGACTTGTTTCATGTTAAGATTATGAGATTATGTGTACTCTTGTTGGGTTCTGGTTTGCCTCTAAGAAGTCTAAGCTAGCTATAATTTTGCATAGAGTAAAATTACAAGTCACTTGATCTCTTGGAAAAATGCTTCAATATTTATCCTAGCTAGTTAGAATCTAATTCATCTACATGGGTTTCCAAGCTTGCGATTCAGCTTGATGCCAAATTGTTTACAGAAAGTGTAATGGAATTCCATATATACAAGAAATTAATGATCAGGCTGATACGTCGCCCTGAAGTTCTCAGAACAAAACTTGCTGAAACTTGCTGTTATCTCTCAGGTGTGGTTGCACTTGTAAAAGCACCGATCCCACGTCCAATAATTAAAAAATTATATGGTAGTGAAGCCTTAAAGAGGGTCAACGGCCTAGGAAATATCATGTAGTATCATCACTCGATGTGCCCTAAAAAATGTGCTGCAAGTGAGAGGAGTGTTAAAGAACCTTTCCCAGATCGAATAATCACAAGAATATTAAACAACAAAAAAAATTGAGAATAGGCCTCCCATCAATAGCTATTTTACTTTTCCAAACATTGATAAGAGCTACGGCTCTGCTCTGTCTCCAATCCCCATTCTAAAAGTATGTTCTCTTCTGACTCCAGCCTCTCAGAGGGAGCTGATTCAAGACTCAACCAGTCATTTGATAAAAATCGAACTATTGGACAATCAGGCACTGCATGAATTCGGTCCTGGTGGTCAACCGAGAAAATGTATTGTCTCAAATTGCTCATTTACCGCAGCATAATTCAACCCTCGTGGGTAACCTATTGCCATTTTACTTTGTCATGAGCAGCTATATTCTGGGGTTCACATTCAGGGCTGAAAAGGCGGACCAGCAGAGCAGAAGTTGAACTCCAACAAAAAGCTCTACAAGCAGCCCACCGAGAAGACTCCTAGGATTTGTAATTGTAGGACCTGCATGAACAATGGATAGGTGAACATTAAAGGTTTAGTTGAATACAGAATATGAAATGATAAAACCATAGCTAAATGTGTACCAAAATTGAAAAACGGGCTACAGAACTGAAAAACAACAATGGACTAGAAATCCTTCCAAAATGCACGTATCAAAATATCATTTAGCTTGTCTTATGATCAATGAAAAGCTGAAAAAATTAATTCAGAAGCACCAAATCCAAACTGCTTCAGAAAGACGCGTTGTAGCTGCAATTCCTCGCATCATGCAGTTTCCAATGCTTTGATATACGTGATGCTACTTTTAATGTTCTAGTTTTTTACTTGTTTTTCCGTATCTCCAGAATGTTGTACCTATGACTTGGGTATCAAAGCTGTTTCAACAGCACACCATGAAACCACCTCAAGATTTTACCACAACCCAATCTTTAAATATTTCTACTTACAATCAACTCAAGATTTCTTCAAAGATCAACATGCTTGATCTCCAGGATATTTCCATGGTTTAACAAACTTTTAACACCTTTCTTTGATCTTTTCGCATCTTAATAGGTTTTTATATCTCCATTGCAATAGAGACAGTCATCTATATGACCTTTTGAGCTAGTCATATCAGCCATATCATCTGAAATTCCAGGAAGCTTTAGTGAATAATGTTCGCAAGATTACACACTTAATAGATTAAGTTAGTAAAACAAGATTGTGTCAATGACATGAGAATACCATTTGATTCAACCCCAACACACGCAGGAGATCCCCTCAAATGACCGCAGTAGTTTCTTTAAGGAACACCAATTATATTAAACCCTTCCATTTACAAGTCTTCCCCAAGTTTTTCATGACTGCTCATCTTTAAATACTAGTTTAGTATCTTCAATGACTCTCCTCCAAGACGGAGATACAACCAATAAAGACTATCATCATGATCACAATTGTATGTTGTGATATTCGGTTTGATGGCAAATTATGGCCAATCTTTCATGTTAGTATGTCAATTCGTATGCTTATTTTGGAAACGAAGTGCTCAACTTTGTCTGGAAGATCACTAAGTTCAAAACCTCCACCAACAATACAAGGCACGAGCTTTATGCAATGCAACCTCATTTTCAAGACCTGATCGTATATGACCTTTACAATCAGTAACATGACAAATATCACCAAAAGCAAGATGATGCATACACGCATTTCAGTCATTTAACAACATCGGAAGCATTATACTGAAACAGAGCAAACGCCAACGAACAACGTAATAGGGACAGTAGAACAAACCATAATGCAATCTACAGAGAATCTAGAAATCAAAAGCTCCTACAGCCCTAAAAATTCCAGCTGTTTGTCTCATTAATCTAGAGCAAGGCTTAGAAACTGACCGCATCAACTCCCCTTCTGAAAACCTAAAGAAGCACCTTAATGCCATCTATCACACGCTGCCGCTTCAATTCAATGTCCTTAATACCTGAAATATAATAAAAGGTACAGGCTTTTTATCATGCTTCAAACATATCAACTCTCTAGAGTCTAGTCCATCAAAAAACAATATCAAGAAAGCCCAGATACAAGAACGCTGATTCCTTTATGTTACTTGATAATAATAATAATAATAATAATAATAATAACAATAAAGAACCTTACTTGGAAGTTATCTGGTGCCATATCTTTTTTTCATAAAAAAGGAACTTTTTTGATTGAAATCAACTACGCCTAGCAGGAAAAAGAAGAGAGTACATGTTGGAGCTTTATACCTTGTACTACTACATTCATCTGACTTGAAAGTTAAACCAAGCAGCTTAAAGCACTTACAACATTAGAAGATGAATGAGTTCCTCTCCAGTGTCATTTTTGTAGAACAGAAGGCTGGCGGGCGAAGAGACACCCTAAAAGCAACCAAACACGTTAATAATGATTGAAGCGTGATAAAGGCGTGACCTTTATTTTTTTAAAAAAATAATTTTTTTTTTGAAGAAATATATTAATACAAAAATCAATTTTAAAAATTAAAAAAATATAATTTTAATATATTTTAAAATAAAAATATTTTAAAAAATAATTATTTTACTAAATATCAAACAATGTTTTTTTAAGAATGTTTAATGATATGGTAGTGATATCTTTTAAAAATATATATATTTTTTATTTTTTTATGTAAGTTATTAGAAAAAATATTTTTGATATAATATTTTTTTATTTTTTAAAAATTAATTTTAATATCATCAAATTTAAAAATATTAATTTTAAAAAATCAAATTTTAATAAAAATAATTTAAAACTAACTACCTGGGATAGGATATTATGACATCACATCGCACGTTTTTTCTTTTGGATAAAAACTAGTTTAAAGGACAGATTAAAACATTTTTAAACATGAAAAAAAATATACCGTTTAATATCTTTTTTTAAATCTAGCTTGACAATTCAAAACATCTTAATCTAATTTTTTATTTAATTTATATTTAAAATTAAATTATATGAAGTTTGGACAATCCAAAAATATCTTGATTGACTATTAAAAAATTATAAATAAAATTTAAAAATAATAATAAAATTGATATAAAAAACCTTCTACCAAACTTTTTGTCTTATCTTGATTCAAAATTAAATTGTATAATAGTTGTTTTAATATAATTTTATCAATTTAATTAATTTAAAAATAATTTAGTTGACTAGTAAAAAAAATCTAATAATAGAATTAAATTAATAAAAAATTCTTAACTTAATTCTTTATTTAGCCAGGTTTAAAAGTAAATTACGTGAAAGTTATCTTTACATTGTTTAATTGATTTAATTGATTTAATTGGTATAATGTTTTTTTTGAATAACTATTAAAAAAAAGCTAAGGATAAAAATTAAAAATTAAAAAAATAAGAAAAATAAAAAAATGAAGAAGCTGAATTGAAAAAAAAGGGCTTCATTATTGATAAAAAAAAGGATAAAATGAAAATATTATTTTAGAATTTCATTAATTGTTTACTTTTTATTTTTTATCATTTTAGGTAAGCAACTAGAGAAAACATTTTCTAAACAAAAATGTGAATAAAAAAGGAAGGATAAATATTTGAAATTGCGGTAAAGATTATTTTTTAAAATATTTTTAAAATAATATATATTTTTTATTTTTTAAAAATTATTTTTGATATGAGCATTTCAAAAAACTTTGAAAAAAAAAATTCAATTTTTTTTTGAAATATTTTTGAAAAAAAAGAGATAGTCATTAGCATTTGACTTGGTACTCTTAAGAGTCTAGACTATAGCGTTTTGATGGATGAATGCTCTGCTACTTCATTTTTCGGCTTAGAATACTGTCAGTCTAGTACTTTAGCTAGGAAAGAGCACAGTTCATAAAAGATCAAGCAAGTATTCATATGATGTTCAGCTTGATAGGACAAGACACGAGAGGTTTGGTTTGGAAATTTGTGGAACTTCCAGGCAATTTCCCTAGTCAAGACAAACAAAGACTATAAGACATTTTTCTTGTGGATTGTAGATGGACCTGACCATTCACGGAGAGGCTAATTTGAATGAAGCAGCAACCAGATCGAGCAAGTACCACTCCTGCATTAAAGGGTGTTTCCTCTTTCTAATAATGTGTGTCCCCTCCCAGAAGAGCCTTTAAAAGGATACTACGAGCATCTTTTCTCTCCTATGTCTGCACTTGATTTCTACACTCTCCTCAGGCTCAACAGTACTCAGTCTCTTCAATTTCTTCAGGTTCAGCTCAGGAACACTGTTGAGCTGCCCAGCTGACTGTTTTTTTTTTTTTTTCCGTTCTTTCTCGCAGGCATATTGCATCCACGTATGGGGAATAAAATTCTTCTCAAGGCTTTCTGTTTGTGGGCTTTGACATACTTCCTTCTTCCTGCTAGCTCTAATGGCCTGGTGAGAATAGGTTTGAAGAAGCGCCATTTGGATCTTCAGACTATTAAGGATGCCAGAATTGCTAGACAGGAGGGAAAGGCAGGAGTAGGTGCAAGCAGCAGGGTCCATGATTTAGGCAGTTCAGATGGGGATATAATACCCCTTAAAAACTATTTGGATGCTCAATACTTGGGAGAAATTGGCATTGGCTCGCCCCCGCAGAACTTCACTGTCATATTTGACACTGGAAGCTCCAACCTCTGGGTTCCATCATCAAAATGCTACTTTTCTGTGAGTTCTACTGGTTTTTATATACTGTCCTAAATATGAGATGAGATACTGACTCGCAATCACCTGCAGATCGCCTGTTATTTCCATTCGAAGTACAAGTCAAGCCGGTCGAGTACATATACCAAGAATGGTAATTACTTGAAGTTAATTACTTGAAGTACATGTTGTAGACAACATTGACAGCTATGTTGCGAGATTGAAACTCAAATTCTTCTTTTCAAATTGTGATTCAGGGAACTTCTGTGAAATACATTATGGATCAGGATCAGTTTCTGGTTTCTTCAGTCAAGACAACGTTCAAGTCGGGGACCTTGTTGTCAAAGATCAAGTGAGTTATCCGTTCCATTTTACGTATATTTGGAGAATCATTTATCTTGTTCTTGCAGTACTGTGTGTGTGACTTTTGTAATCCAGGTTTTCGTCGAGGCTACAAAAGAAGGAAGTCTTTCATTCTTATTGGGGAAGTTTGATGGAATACTTGGGCTTGGTTTTCAGGAAATTTCAGTTGAGAATGTTGTCCCATTGTGGTATGTTTATGTTTGTACTGTAGTTCTTAGTTAGTGACTCCATGCTTCTTGGAAGCAAGAACTTAGATTCATCATGTCTGCAGTTCTTTCCTCTAGTACCTCGGATAGACTGATTCATGAAAAGAGTGCAGGTACAATATGATGCAACAAGATCTTGTAGACGACGAGGTCTTCTCATTCTGGCTCAACAGAAATCCTGAGGCGAAAGACGGTGGCGAGCTTGTTTTTGGAGGGGTTGATCCAAAACACTTCAAGGGAAAGCATACCTACGTTCCAGTTACCCAAAAAGGTTACTGGCAGGTACAAGAATTTCATCTATGGACCAATTTCTAACCTTATTATCATGTTCTAATTTCGAAGAGGGAAAAATCAGTTACACTGTTCTTTCCCATTTACAGATCAATATGGGAGATTTTCTTATAGGAAAACATTCAACAGGTGATCTTCAGTCAACTTAAGCATTTTTATATTTATGTTATCTATGCCCTTTTCTCCATATAGTTCTGTATTAGAAGAGTAAAAACGGCAGTGAATACTCCCTAAAATGGGAACTGCAAACAGTTTGAATCCTATTATGAAATTATGAGTCAGTAGTCACTTCTCTTAGAAATTGCCACATCCTAACATCTAATTTCTCTACATGGCCCGGCTCCCGTGTTTCCGAGCTTGTGACTCAGCTGGATGGCAAATTCTCACATGAAGTCTAATGGAATTCCATATCTGTAGAACCGGGATAATAAAGCTCTCACAATAAACCCTTTATTTCTCAGGTCTTTGCGAGGGGGGTTGCGCTGCAATCGTGGACTCTGGAACCTCATTGCTTGCTGGTCCAACAGTAAGTTTCTTCACCTCCTTGGTGATTGGCTTCTTTCCAAGCAGACCTCCTTGCTTGACAGTTCAATTTTTCTTTCTTCCTTATGTTCTACTTGCTTCAAAGATACACTAAATAGCTATCATTTTCAGCCAATCATCACGGAAATCAATCATGCCATTGGAGCAGAAGGGCTTGTGAGCGCTGAATGTAAGGAAGTGGTTTCTCACTATGGAGACTTAATATGGGAACTCATAATATCAGGGGTGCGTTTGTCTTCAAGTTTGTTATTTCAAGAACTTTTCTACTTTTGTATGTACCAGAATTCTATGCTGTGAACCTCAGGTACAACCCAGCAAAGTATGTGCGCAACTAGGTTTATGCATTTTCAATGGGGCTAAGTCTGCAAGGTAAGGAGAATTATGTTACATGCTGGCTCATGATCCACTTTGGCATAGAAGCTTTGCATTATTAATGAGTTTGGTATTTTGGTAGTTTTTATGGTTGATATTAAAAAAATAGATTTAAGAAAACAACTTTTAATGCGGGTTAAAAAAATAAATTTGGTTATTTTAGTTTTATAAAATTAAGATTTGAAACACAATTCTATATGAAATTAGTGCAAAAAAAAAAAATTATTTAACTAACAAAACTCTTTTTTAGGGCAAAAAGTAGAAGCTACCACAATTTTCATGTCTTTAGTTGTTTTAATCATAGTATTTCCATCAAGATTTCAAGTAGAGTATTTGATAGCAGAGTGTGGTATTGAAAGGGCACATTATAGGATAATGGGGCTAACTGCAAGTGCATGAATCATGATTATCGCCCTGCGAGGAAATTCGGTGATTCTGCTGACCAGTTCCTTCTCTTTTTTTCTTGTTGCAAAGGAGTTTTAAGGTCCTTATAAGATGATTAAAAAACTGCCTCAGCAGTGACTCTGATTGATATTAAAACCTGATTTCTTGTACAGCACTGGTATTGAATCAGTGGTAGAGAAGGAAAACAAGGAGAAATCATCTGCTGGTAATGATCTTCCATGCACTGCTTGTCAGATGCTTGTTATTTGGGTCCAGAATCAACTAAGAGAAAAGGCAACAAAAGAAACAGCAATCAACTATTTAGATAAGGTAGGTTTATATCAAAACACTGCCTCGTTTTCAGAAGATCAAATCTGTGTGCTAAGTTTTGGTTTTCGATCCTTTACAGTTATGCGAAAGCCTACCAAGTCCGATGGGACAGTCATCAATTGATTGCAATAGTATTTCAACCATGCCAAACATCACGTTTACCATTGGAGATAAACCTTTTAGCCTCACTCCAGAGCAGGTTAGATTTCCATAGTCTTTTCGTCAATGAAGCATACAATTTGAAGTATCTTTATTACCTTCAATTCTTTATTTCTATATTTCTAAAGTCACTTATTTGTTTTCAGTATATTCTGAAAACTGGAGAAGGCATTGCTCAAGTTTGCATCAGTGGGTTCGTGGCTTTGGATGTGCCGCCTCCACGTGGTCCTCTATGGTATGCTATCTTAGCCCTCATTTTATAGCTTCAGTTTACATATATACCTTTCTTTTCCGCTGTTTTTGTTTGAGTTTAAGCTGGAAATGCATGATTGCAGGATTCTTGGTGATGTATTCATGGGAGCTTATCATACCATCTTCGACTATGGTAACCTGGAAGTTGGTTTTGCAGAGGCTGCTTAGTGATTCTTTAGCAATGTTGTTGAAATGTTTTGATCAGATGTTCCTATGACAATTGTTGTTGCAGAGTACTTAGTAACGAAATCCCTTGTAAATGTCCGTGCTGTTTTAGGCATATTAGGACTATGCTTGGACAATCTGTTCACCCTACCATCTACATATCGAAAAAATATTTAATAAGTTCAGTTCATTATACACAGCAATATCAGAGGAACGATAATATAAAAATCTGCTCAATATTGATTAAAAAAACTATAATTAAGATTGTTGCTTTCCGAATAATACATTACAATTTTGATTAGCAAGTATTGTGCGATGATAATCATGCCAAGCTTTGGTTCATAGATACCAAGTTATCAGTAAGGCCACCCACCTTCATGGTGGTGAATGTATACTGCTGCAAATCAATTGAGCCATAGTGATTGGAACTGATTGTTTTACATAAAATGGATTCATCATCGTAAACAGCATGTTCTAATTCATGCTATTTTTTCTTCTCTCTCTTCAATAGAGTTGATTTTTATTCGCAAAATCAAGAGTTTACATGCCAGTAGTCAATTCATAAGAGTTCCAATCTCCCCTTTTAAACCGTCTTCATTACATATGCAGCATGTGTCTAAAAACATAAGAGCATGTCAATTGAAATGCGTAACATATAAAGACCTTGAGTATTCCAAGGCACAGTATTGAATTCCAGGTGCACAGTGCACAGCTGAACTTCACTGTTCTTCATCGCTATCATTGCTGAAAACAGAGGCTACAGCTGATTTCGGCTTCTTGGCAGCTTTGGCAGAAGAGTTCTGTAGAAGGAATGAAAAAGCGTCACAGGTTAAATAGTGAGCATATAGATTATTCAGTCACCAAGTAACGATTTCTTTCACTCAAATTACTACAACATTGTGATATTACTTATAGAAGCAGGTGACCAATTCAAATGGGTACCAATTACAAGTAAAGAAAGGGCCATGTGACTCCCATTCTAAGTTGAAAAGAACCACAACTTGTGTCATAATCCAGAAACAATGAATGCAATCTTGACGCATTCAAAATTACTTTACAGAATGCCACATACAAGAACGGAACATGGTATTGTTACTTTTGTTACTGTAAATCCACGACAGTAGAATATTTCCATGCAGCAATAATAAATTTCTCAAAGGTTCTTAACAAAAGCAGCATTTATTCAGAAGGACAAAGCATTTTATGAATGCAATTAATCATAGGGAGTTTTTTGCTAATTAGACAAATTAATCATAGGGAGTTTTTTGCAAGTTAGACAATCCTACGTAAGTGAGAATCTCTGCATAAATGAGAGACAACAATTCATCCATGCTCACTGAAATGCATTGAGACCTCAATTTATCCAGGTTATAAGGGGGAGAAGGAGATCAGGACATTTGAATAATCTACCATGTTATTACCATATCACAACAATCTATCTTGTCATGGAACAGATGGCAGTTCATTTACACATACATAAGCCATGAAAACAGCTTCTAAGAACACATACAAGACTTAAAATGATATAATTCTAATTCTTCAGTTGCATACCTTTGAAAAGCCCCCTTTAGAAGAAAACCCAAATTTTAATGCCTTCCGCTGATCCTGATCCACAAGCGCAGTTGCACTTTTCTGCTGAGCAGATCCAGATTCTTCCTGTTGCTGCAGCTGCTGCTCCTGTTTACGAGCATCTGCCCTATATTGCATAAAACAATATAAAAACAAATGTCATAAGGAAAATATTTTTAAAGACAATAAATGCACAAGCAAAAGCTCGAATTATCAGATGCATTTGTGAAGGAAAATAAGAATGCTTACATCTGTGCAAACTTAGCCATCTCCCTCTCCTGTCGTTGTAGTTCCCGCTTTTGCCGATCATCACGACTGCTTGTACCATGCATCTCTCTCATCTCCTTAAATCGCTGACACAATCATCCAAGAGTATTAAGGATATAGAAGGAAAAAAATGGAAAGTAATAGCATTCACAGGGGTTGAAAAGAAACTCATCAAATGCTATGACAGTTTGTGTACCTTTCTATGATTATGATCGTATGAACTCAGATGAGCTTCAAATTCCATCGCCAATTTGTATTGCTTGTTGCAAAGATCACAAAAGAACACCTTCCTTATCTCTTTCACCTCAGTTTGAATTTTCTGCTCCCGTTCAGCTAATACCTGAATTTTCATAATTTGCACGAAGCAGGCAGTAGAAGCCACCAGGTAATAAAAACTGCAGGAAATTCTCAAGAGCTTCGAAAGTTGATGTTCCCCTATGATAATACCATTCCCGTCAAAAGACACGCATATATGCTATATGCTGCCTTCTGTTATTAGATGTGGGTTTCAGAGAAAAAAGCATCAACCTCAAAATATTATCTACCAGTCCAAATATTAATAATGATCTCCTGCAAATTTATATGCATACCTCCCGCTTTTTTGTGTCTTCCTCAGTTTCTTCAACCTCGATGTCAAGTTTCCTTCGCTGAATATTTTCTTCTGCAGTAAAAAAATCATCTTCTTCTTGTTTTCCAATTCCTAACTTTGGATCTCTAATTCCAGACTTTATAGGCTCAATGATTCCTGAACATAAAACCCAGACGTTACTGTTAAAATTACAACATCATAGGTAAAGCGAAGCATTTAGCTGAGGAAATGTTTTTGAGATAACTGTTTAGTTTCACAGAAGATCAAGGCTTTGAGTCCAAAACACAAAGCATTATGATTCAACTTCAATTAGTTCAAGATCACGTGTCATATCGCAAATCATCTGAACTAAAAGACTAAAAGTCACAAGAGGCTATGGGTGTTGCGATGGTGAAAGGCTTGTGCTTGAATAACAAAAGTTTAGGTTAAAGTCAAATAAACATGAAATGTTTTTTTTTTTTTTTAAATGAGAGGGATAGAAATATCCTCTAATGTTCTCCCTCTTACGACCCCTACATCAATGAGGCCATAACTAGAGGGTGGCATGCAAATCCAGTACAGCCATTAGGCTCAACTAATGACATACCTTGCTCGTCCTTTCCAAGACCCTTTCCTTTCCATCCCATTTTCTGGAGAAGCCTAAAACCAACATTTGATGCTGTCAACTTTGTGTCCAGTGATGCTTGTTCAACATTGTCGAGATCAACATTTTCAGTGGGTCTGTGATTTTTCGGCAATCGAAAATCCTCTGTGAAATCCTCAATAAGTGAGTCCTGTCAAGTACATACCACAAATCCAGATGATAAACATCACTACACAAGATTAAATGATGCTCAAGTATTCATGTAAGCAGAGGCATAAAGGAAAACTCCATTGACACAGAAACATATAATCTTTTTATACCAAAGCAATTAATCAAAACTTAAACAGCAATCTTCAATTTATCAATAACACCCAGTTCATGAACTTAAATATTCTCTAACGCTTTCCAAGCTGTACTGAATAAGCAATCTCCCATGCAATCCATCAAAAAAAAAAAAAGGATTGGAAACCTAGAATCACCTGCTCTCTGTCAAGTTGCTGTTCATTGTGGGTGCTTGTTTCCTGTTTATCAATGAACCATCTGCAATCCATTTTCTACCACCTAAGAAAAAATCAAGAAGTAAAATAATAAAAAGGTTTGTTTCGGAGGAGAAGTGAAAAAAAAAATTGCTAGTTAAGAATAAGTGAAAAATATCACTAAAATATAGTCACAGCACACACTCCATGAAAAATATCAAAGACCGAAAATGCTAGCTATTAGCTTATCAGTTATGAATATCAAGATGCATAATACAAATAAATGCAGATTTTGGTTGCCGGCAGCAATGAGCATAAAATTTGAATTCACAATCTTTAAGCTCGAACCTGATTTAGTCTATAAAATGCAGAAAAAAACTAAAAAGGAAGTCTAAAATTCAAACAAGAACGTCCCTTTTTGTAATCCTAAACTCCATAAACACCATGCAAACATTAAGAAAATTCATTGTACATACGTTTTACAAGCTCTAAATCCACAGGATCTCCTCAACAGTGAAAAAAACAACAACAAACAAAGGTAGCTTTTTTCACTGTTTTCTTAAAGTTTTAAGCTGATTCCTCAAAAGGGTTTCTCGCAACAAAAGCTAAAAAACCAAATCCATGCCATGCCCTAACAAACTCTATTAATTATGAAAAATCAAAGTGATCTCCTTGAAATCGAAACTAAACTCACCAGTACAAATCCCACAGAAAACATAATATGCATCTCAAAATCTTATGAAGTGAATAAGATTCAAAAGCCCTAACTTTAAAGTCTGCTAAAAGTAAAGACCATGAATAGCAAGCCAAAAAACAAAATTTTGGTTCAATATTGTCGGGAAAAAAAAGAAGAAGCTGATTAAATTTCATAAAAGCAGATTATATTTACCTGATTATTAATTAACGGGATAGAAGCTGAGAAACCAAACACCAACAAAGTCTTTGCCCTTTGATCTTCTGTCTCCGTGGTTTCTGGTCACTGAATCAAACCCCTTTATGTTTTGTCTTCAGACAAAACTAAAAACGCAAGTGTGTCCCATGGAACAAAAACACGGGCTAATTTTTTTAAAAGCTTAGCCCAATTTAATTTGTGTTTGGGCCAAAATTGTGAGCTTGCTCGGCAAAAAGAAAAAAAATAAAAAATAAAATAAAGAGATTTAATTTTCATAAATATATAAATTGAGCTAAACATATTTTCATGATTAAAAAGATTAAATTAAAACAATTAATTTATCATGAAGAAATTAAATTATGATGTGATTAAAAACTAAAGGAGCCATTATATTTTTAGCCAAGAAAGAGAGTGATGTGGGTGAAAGTTTTAGGGAAGGAAAATGTATTTTCCATCACCACCTTTTCTTCTTATTCTTATTCTAAAGATATCAGCGCTTGGATTATTTAATAATTAATTGGCAAAGTGTATTCTTCTTATTCTTACCCTTATACAAGTTAGTTTTAATTAGTTTTAATGCTAAATAACTAACTATTAAAAAGACTGATATCTTTCAAACTTATATTTTAGTTTTAGTTTTTTCTTACTCTTCCCGCCTTTCCCCCCTCTCATCAGATCTATAGAATCTCCGTAAGATGCATAACAACATGTATGCTTGTCTGGAGTAAATAAAATAAAAACATGAAATAAATTTGAGAAATAAAAGGCAACGAAATGAACATGCTTGTTTCCATCACCACTGTCTTCGCCACCTTTTCCTTTTAAATCTCAATATTGGCTTATAATACCTACCTCGTATATTTAGGTTACATTTTATTATTGTTCGAGTACAGAGATATTAAACAAATATACATGGGATAAAATTGTGTTCTTCAATATAAACATTAAATAAATATATAAACATTAAATAAATATATCTTTGTGTATTTTTATCCTCTTAAAATACCAATAATAACAACCAACACGCGTCATCTCTAGAAAACAGAAGCATCAGAGCTCAAGAGGCAAAAGCTATTTAACAAACTGTAAGGACAAAAACTGGACTTTACCCTTAATTAACTGTTCCCTCAAGATTCTCCGATCGACACTTGCTGGTGGCGAATCGTGTCAAGATCATGTTGGCTTTCACCCGCTGTTTTACCAGGGATAAGATAATAATTATTTTTTAATATGTTTTTTATTAGGAGTAGAGTTTAGATTTTAGAAATACAAACTCTAATTGCTTGTTTAATTAGCTTAATTGTACTTAAGTAATTAAGTGAAAGTCTAAAACCACGATAAAAATAAAATAAAAAAATAAGAAGTACAAAACGGGTCTTAGTTACTCTTAATTTTAAAGTCATATTCAGAGGTAGTTATCTAGTGAATTATGTACAGAGTATCAAAAGAGTGCGCTAATCCAAATCCTAGTATATTAAAATGAATAAATTATTCTGTTGTTAATTTCATTGCTTTGAAGATTTTTCTCCAACTCTCTAAATCATCAGAAAACATGTTTAAGGGATTGTAATAGAAATCATGATTAGCGTACGCATGTAATTTGGAAAATGTGATTCATACACATATATATTCTGCTAGATATTTGTTGTGATAGTACTTATCTTTACAGCAAATATATATATATATATATATATATATATATATATATGGCCAAGACAAAGAAATTGAAGAAAGCTTATTTTACAATGATTAAGAAAAGGTAGTCATGGAAATTGTTTTTTTTTTTTTTTTTCACTTCATGGAAACGAGGATAGTTGGTACATATGGAAGTGAGAAGAAGGGGGAAAAAAGGGATCAAATTGGCAAGTTGACTTGAGCTGTGAACAAATAAAATGGTAATGAATTATGAATGCTTGAAATTATAAAGGGGATGAAAAATGCTAGGAAGGAAGGACCCCCCGAGAAAATTAGGTACTCGAAAGTTATACGAAACGAAGGCAAATTATTCAAAGTAGGAGAAATTAAGCACAAGAAATAAGAAGAAAAAAACTAATCGACAGCCAACCGATCGATGTTTGCTTTGAGTCGTGCATCAATTCATTTTGTTTTTTTCTCTATTAAAAGAAATTTCAAAAAAATTAGTTGGGGATTTTTACTTATTTCCTTGCACAGTTTTACACCTTTTTGATTAGTATCAGAATATATTTTTATGTCGTTAAAAATATTAAATTTAATATTAAAATACTTGATTTTTATCAACTTAAAAAATACAAAAAAACTTCTTTTATAAAAATATTTTTGTGGATACATCCAAATATCTCAAAATTAAAAAATTATATTGTGTTTTTAATACATCAAAAAAAATATTTAGCATATATTTTGATTTTAATAACCAGTTTATTAAAGTCACGATAACTTTAATTAAAATTAAAAAAATAAAAAAAAATTATTTTATTTATCTTTTAATAACTAGAATATAAATTTATAAGTATAACATATTAGTTATCAGTCTCTTTCTGAGGATGCTAAAAAGACTAGGATTTTATTCTGTTAAGATAAACAACCCCTTATTAAAAGGGATTTGTTTTTTATCTTAAACAAACACCCCCCCGGCCAAGAAATCAGGTACTCGAAAGTTATAAGCACAAAGAAGAATAAAAAAACTAATCGACAGCGAACCGATTGATGTTTGCTTTGAGTGGTCACTAATGGCCTCGATTTATCAAGTTGATTCAAGTTGCGGAACATATTCTTTATGCTTTGCTCTAAGGTTTGACCAAAACAGTACAGTACTTAGGAGGGTCAGGATCTCTCTCTCTCTCTCTCTCTGATGATATTTCCTAGAAGAGGGGTTGTGGTTTCTTGATTTATGCAATTATTGTCCGTGGCAGACAGTCTTCCTTCTCAATCTTGATTTTGTACTTCTTTTGCTCTATTAATGTATTAATGTCTGTATGACAGACCTCTCACTTTTTATTCTTTTTCCTTTTCACCCCACCTTTTGCTCTTCTATTCTCTCTTCTTCTTCTTCTTCTTCTTTTCATAGTGACCGAGAGAAAATATTATTAAGATTTAATCAGTGAAAAAAAATACTAGCAAACTGATCGGTGGAATATATACAAACCAAATGTAAGGATTAAGGCTGGGAAATTAAGTGTTATATATATATATATATATATATAGTTTAATCATGAGTTTGCTAAAATTAAATTAAGGAAGGTACAGAGGAAGAACTTTTCAAGGTATAGAGGAAGAACTTTTCAATGGCCGTTGACCACAACAGTAGAGTACTTAGGATGACGTAGCGGAAGCTAAATAATCTCGAATCCACGAGAGGACTTGTGTTCAAAGAACAATTTTATTAATGATTGAATAATAATGTCAAAACAATAATCTTGACTCTGCTTTTAAAAGAAACGAAACTAGAAAATAGAATCCTAAAAGGATTGGGAAATTAATATCAAACAAGTTGATTTGTTTCCAACACTAATAACTAACGATAAATAAAAATAGAAAATAGAATCCTAAAAGAACTGAGAACTAACAATTAAACTTAACTAACAGTATTGACTTCCTACTATCTGATCCCTATACCTGCACACAGCTACCTCTTCCTCATGTCCTACATCATAGGAGGGTCAGGATCTCTCTCTCTCTCTCTCTCTGATGATATTTCATCGTGCCATTCCTATGTATCGATCACGGCGAACCTTGAATTCTCTAGTGAAGATTCTCCACTAAGATATATATGGAAAGATACCTTCCTTAGCAACCAAACCATCCCTCCCCTCCTACTATAAATTCAACACAGAGGCCTTGCATTCCTCATTTCAAAACCATCAACTACTACTTGTGAACACACTAGCTAGCTAGCTAGAGCTACTTCTTGCTTAAGCCTTAATCCCCTTCTCATCACTTCATCAAATCATGGTTGGCAACAAGCAAAAGAAGTCTTGTGCTTCCTCTTTCTTCAGCTTTTTCAGGGGTAGAAGGCCTCGACGAACAGGTGACGATGCATCCTATGCTAACGATGATGGAATGAGTGCAAGAAAAATCCTGCCGTTCGACGACGACAAAGGTCCACTTTTCTCTGTGAAGCCCGACCCCCTCATCGACTCCAAAGCTTCTGTTTTCATTGCCAACTTCCATGCGGCTCGAATCTCAGAATCTGAACGCCAAATCTTTCAGCAAGCTGCTGGGAATGCAGCTTAACGTAGCAAGACGTTGTCGAGCTATGTGCAAATTGTCAACTTGTTAATTGAATTCCGATCCACGTTGATCAAAATGTCCATATTGTAATATCATTTGTTTAAATCTATGTATTATGTATTCTTAATTCAGTAGTCTGTCTCATGAATCCAATGTAATTAATAATGAATGGAAGTTTGCTTATAATAATTAAAAAAATTGTTATTTAAATGTAGCACTCTTGTTCCATGCACACGCCTTATTCTCTTCTCTATTCTAATCTATTTCGGTAATCTCTTTTCAAGTATTAATCATTTCGGAAAGTAATTGATTGGGTACGTCATTAGTGGGAGCTCTGTAGCGATACAACTACCATGTTCGAAGTGAATTTAATTCTGGAATCTAACCTATTTCCAAGAAGAGGGGTTGTGGTTTCTTGATTTATGCAATTATTGTCCATAGCAGCCAGTCTTCCTTCTCAATCTTGATTTTGTATTTTTTTAAACTTTTTATTCTTTTTCCTTTTCACCCCGCTTTTTGCTCTTCAATTCTTTCTTCTTCTTCTTCTTCTTTTATATATAGTAACCTGATCGGTGGAATATATACGAACCAAATGTAAGGATTAAGGCTGGGAAATTAAGAGTTTTATATATATATATATAGCTTAACCATGAGTTTGCTAAAATTAAATTAAGGAAGGTATAGAGGAAGAACTTTTCAATGGCCTTGAGCGACTGTCGTACCAATAAAATAAAATTAGAACCCAGAAAAAGATACCTCATAAACTTTTTATAAGCTTTTTAGTTGCTTTGATGTATCGCGAATCTTAATTAAGGAAGGTATAGAGGAAGAACTTTTCAATGGCCGTGAGCGACTGCTGTACTAATAAAATAAAACTATAAATTAGACCCCCAGAAAAAGATACCTCATAAACTTTTTATAAGCATGGTTGTATTGCGAATAAAAAAACTAAAAAAACTAATCGACAGCGAACCGATTGATGTTTGCTTTGAGTGGTCACTAATGGCCTCGATTTATCAAGTTGATTCAAGTTGCGGAACATATTCTTTATGCTTTGCTCTAAGGTTTGACCAAAACAGTACAGTACTTAGGAGGGTCAGGATCTCTCTCTCTCTCTCTCTCTCTGATGATATTTCCTAGAAGAGGGGTTGTGGTTTCTTGATTTATGCAATTATTGTCCGTGGCAGACAGTCTTCCTTCTCAATCTTGATTTTGTACTTCTTTTGCTCTATTAATGTATTAATGTCTGTATGACAGACCTCTCACTTTTTATTCTTTTTCCTTTTCACCCCACCTTTTGCTCTTCTATTCTCTCTTCTTCTTCTTCTTCTTCTTTTCATAGTGACCGAGAGAAAATATTATTAAGATTTAATCAGTGAAAAAAAATACTAGCAAACTGATCGGTGGAATATATACAACCCAAATGTAAGGATTAAGGCTGGGAAATTAAGTGTTATATATATATATATATAGTTTAATCATGAGTTTGCTAAAATTAAATTAAGGAAGGTATAGAGGAAGAACTTTTCAATGGCCGTGAGCGACTGCTGTACTAATAAAATAAAACTATAAATTAGAAAATATAAACTTTTTACAAGCATGGTTGTATTGCGAATCTTAATTTGAAAATACAATAAAGTAGATTGAGAAAATATAATGAAATTTCTACTTTGATGTACCAATTTTGTATTGCGACCTTTTAGTTACTTTTCTCTGCCATATCTTGGCTTTAAGTACTTGTATGCTCGTGGGAAGAAAAAATAAAAATAAAGAACCTTCAATCTTGACCTAGTGTGTGTGTACACACACACACACACACACACACGTCAAAATGACATTATAATGTTTAATTATGATATTGATTATCAAGCATGCACATTTGCCTAAAGTTGTTCATGATCATATGCAATGAATCAAAAATAATTGTCTCTGAGTACATGTAGCTAGTCAAAATAAAAGGATCGGTGAGGGTTGCTTTGAAAACGTTCAGAATGATGAAAATAAAGTTTCAGAATGAGGAATGGCAACCATCCAAATTAGTAAAAGTTGAACCCTTTTTTTTCTCTTCTACTCTCGTTGTTTGTTCAGATTATTCCTCATAACAAGTCCCCTTTTGATGATTCCACCATATGCATGTGCTTGCTGCTCTATAAACCTCCCAGATTCAAACTTTGTACTCCACTACGCCATGGCTACATCTTTTCACTATTTTTTTTTATTTCCTTGAATCCACTTTCAATTTTCTATCTTTTTAGTTCAGTTTGTCCTCATCTTAGACCGGTATGTTTTTGCGACTACTTGGTCAGCCTAAAAATAAACAAGGCCTTAGTGTGTATTCAGTGTTGTAACAGATTTTGCAATTGCGGTTTAAAAAATGGTAGATTTAAGTGAATACTTTTAATTGCTATTTTGAAAAAAAATAGATTTAAAAAATATATATGTTTAGTTAAAAATACTATGAGATGGGTTTTTTAGATGTAAAATAAATGAAAAGTATATCTTTATGAATGAAAAACATATTATTTTAACATATACAAAACTAAGATTTGAAACATAATTAATTATACGTGGGCCTCCGTATAAAAAATAAAACTATTTAGTTAACCAAACTTTTTTTATTTCTAGTCTATCACAATATTAAATGATCTCTTAGTTGCAGATAGCAAGTCAAGAACACTATTTGTTGCTACGGCTCAGTTTTAAAGTAGTATAATACTAAATAGGTAACCAATGCTACACAGAGGGTGAAGTCAATTTTCTCCTAATTTAAAAAAAAATGTTCAGCCAAGCACCAATGTTTTTAAAGAAGAAAAAAAATCTAAGACTCGAGTTTTTGACTTGATTATGTTCAATTTAATAATATGATTAAAAAAATCAACATGAAAGGAAGAATAAAAAAAAAGGAAAAAAGAATAACGAATTCTTAGTAATTTTAGACAAAACCAGCAATGCAACATACCTTAGGTAGGACACTTAAAGGGTGATAATATCTACTCTTTTGCGTAACCAGTCTCATACCATAGAATCTTTGTTGACTAGTTAGGATTTCTAGTGACCCTAATACTAGGTGGCGACTCCTTGAATAAGATCATTTTCCTAAAAGAATAAGATGCAAGATATCTATTTTTTTTTTCCAATCATGAGATATTTTTTTAATCGGTTGCCGCGATGTTCTGGTGTGATGGAATGGCAACTCCACTAGGGACTTCTAGGACTAAGCTTTTCTTTTTGTCTTTTTATTACTAAAAATATTTGTTGTACAATGTTTTTGTTGTTGTGTTGTTTGTTTTATCGAGTTTTATTTTTGTTTTTTTTTTCTTATTGTTTTCGCATGCATAATTATTCATTGTTTATCATGCATATATATTGGATATGGATCTAAGGCCTTCATACATCACTTATCTTTTTTTAAAAAATATGTGTGGTATTAACTTTAAGATAAGTGAAGTAACGGCACCTAAATGGTTTTAGCTTGGTAAGGCTAGCGAAACTATCCACTCTTGCATGATTATTGCTCGGTAGTGGTTGATATGCCAAATTGATATTACTCAAGGCCTCTATCTTCACGCTACTTTTAAAAAAAACATAGTAAAAAGTGATGTGTAGGTGAGTGTTTGTATTTTATTTTATGTATGTTTTGTAAATGTTAAAAAAATAAAAAAAAGAAAGAATTAAGTGTTTTAATTTGTATACGATTAAATATAAATAAAATTATGTTGTATTTTCTATGAAAATATAAGAACATGTTTCTACATATATTTTGGGATTTAATAATTGATTTATTAAAGCCTCGAAATTTGGTTATTATTTTATTTTTTTAAATCAAATCAAATCATAAAGCAACTTACCTCAGGTAAGGTGCACTAGGAGTGCTAATACTTTCTCTAGCCACAATTAGTTTCTTACCCTTAAATTTTTGACAATACTAGTATATCCAGGTTTTCTAGTAGCCTTCAACCAAATACTAGGCGGTGACTTTAAAGAACCAATCAAGCAAAATGAACAAAAATTGCCATCAACGCCACATAGGTGACATGTGACAGATCTCATTTAAGTTTAAGGAAGTCTAATGCAGAGGAGATAAACGGTTTTGAAGAGTAGTTTTGAGATAAAATGAATTGATATATTTGTTATACATATCTTTTCTTGTTTAAATTTATTATTTATAAATTTTACACGTATATAAATTTGTAATTCCAATGTCACAATATCAACTTCTCTTTAAATTTTATTATTTATTATTCCATGAAAGTGTTTGTAAGTTTGATGTAAAAGGAGATGAAAGAATTTAAAATAATGTTATATGATAACTTTAAATTTATATATTTGTTGCACATAAAATTTGTTTTAAATCTTATTATTTATGAATCTCATTCAAATATCTGTAGGTATGATATTAATGGACAACCTTTTATTTAGAATTTATATAGATCTTATGTAACATAACTGTCTTTTATTGAAATTTATAATTTATAGATTCCATGCAAGATTTAAAAAAATAAAGTTTGATGTAAAGATAAATAAGAAAAATTAGAGGGCAGTATGAGATATCTTTAAATTATTCAGATTTTATTATTTTAGAAACTAAGTTTGATGTAAATTGATATGAAAATCTTACATAATACAAATATCAAAGACTAAAAATGTTGTCTATGAGCTTATCAATTATGAATAATGAATAAGTCATATCAAGATGCATAATACAAATAAATGCAGATTTTGGTTGCTAGCAACAATGAGCATAAAATTTGAATGTACAATTCATTAGTACTTAAAAATGCATTATCAGGTTTTATATCATCATATTGCACTTAAAGCATCATTAAACTTTTTAACTTAAATATTTTTTTTATAATAACAAGTCTGATAATAAAATATAGCTTTAATTTATGATAAATGCTCATTTTAAATGCAGACATATCTAACAATTCAAAAAATTGATTGATGTGATTAACTATTGAATGTGAAAGGACAAAAAAAGGACTAAATTTAGAAAAAAGATGTTAATTTAATTCAAACCAGAATAGTGTTCAGTCATTGGGTCATATCTAGAGTTGTAGATATTGGATTTTAATTTGGTTTATATGACTAAAAAGCTAAGACATAGACCTAAAACATTCATTAGAGTCCAAGACTCAATTTTGTCATTTGAAAGTCCAAATCTTAGCATTAAAAGAGAAGTTCGAATGTGTCTTGCAGCCTAAATATTGTTCAGTGTTCAACCTATATCTCGAGTTCTAGAAGTCTAAATACACCAATTCTGTTTTTTTGTTGGAAAGATGAGATAATTTTTCAGAACTTTAATGGGGACAATTTATTCAAACAATGTTATCAATGATGTTTTTGACAGACAAGAATGTAAGGATTATTACCAAGTCAAAAGGTGGTCACTTACTCAATAATTAGTCATCAAATCAATAGTTTAAAATTTTAATCTATAAAAGAAGGCATTCACCATGCATTTAGTCATCTTGATTTTCATATCAAGATCATTTTCTTACTCTCTTTCATTATATTTCTGTAATGCTTAAGTTTTATTTATATGAATATTTTTTTTATGCTTTTCATTTTCTTTTCTTTACTTAGTTAACTTATATATTATTTATATTTTTATCTTGTTTATTTATGTTTTTTTTAATTAAGTTTACTATATTAAGGTGAAAATGTTATATTAATGGTGTAAGAATTAGTATAAACTCAACATGAACTTTAATGTTTGATACTAACATGTTTTGTATTTGTTATCTTCTTTATTTTTAATACTTTACTTGTTAAATAATTAATCTAGATTTATATTTTATAACCCTTGATACAACAAATACTTGGCACTTTCATAGCCCAACCATATGATATAACCGATACCTGTACTATGAAAGGAACTTTATTTGTTATTAATATAAGTTAGCATCATGAATACCTGACAACGTTTATAAGTATCAACATTATTCGAATAAGATAACTAATATATTCATGTTAACAATTTATAATCTAATTGGAATTTCTTTTATGTATGATTTCTAGTTAAGTAATAAAAATAATTTATATTATACTTGTTTGAAATATCATTAATGGATTCTCTAACCTTAATAATTAATTTATCTTTATTTAATCCTTACAACAATTTCATATCTCAAGAATTCTCTTCAACTCCTTTTTATTTATTATTTATAATTTTATATAAATCACCTCCACGTGGTTCGATCTCGGTTTTATCAAATTATTTATTACTTCAACAATAATCTTTATGCTCAAACCTGATTTAGTCTATAAAATGCAGGAAAAAATAAAAAGAAAGTCTAAAATTCAAACATGAACATCCTTTTTTTGTAATCCTAAACTCCCCAAATACTGTGCAAACATTAAGAAAATTCATTTTCCATACGTTTTACAAGCTCTACATCCACAGGATCTCCTCAGCAGTTAAAAAACAAAAAAAAAAAACAAGCAGAGCTAGCTTTTTTCACTGTTTTCTCAAGTTTTAAGCTGATTCCTCAAAAGGGTTTCTCACAACAAGCGCTAAAAAACCAAATCCATGCCATGGCTAACAAACTCTATTAATTATGAAAAATCAAAGTGATCTCCTTGAAATCGAAACTAAACTCACCAGTACAAATCCCACAGAAAACATAATATGCATCTCAAAATCTTATGAAGTGAATAAGATTCAAAAGCCCGAACTTTAAAGCCTGCTAAAAGTAAAGACGATGAATAGCAAGCAAAAAAACAAAATTTTGGTTCAATATTGTCAGGAAAAAAAGAAGAAGCTGATTAAATTTGATTAAAGTACATTATATTTACCTGATTATTAATTAATGGGATAGAATATGAGAAACCAAACACCAACAAAGTCTTTGCCTTTTGATCTTCTGTATCTGTGGTTTCTGGTCAATGAATCAAAACCCCTTTATGCTTTGTCTTCAGACAAAATTCAAAACGCAAGTGTGTCCCATGGAACAAAAACACGGGCTAATTATGTTTTAGAGCTTAGCCCAATTTAATTTTTGTTTGGGCCAAAATTGTGAGCTTGCTCGGCAAAAAGGAAAAAATAAATAAATAAAGAGATTTAATTTTCATAAATATATAAATTGAGCTAAACATATTTTTATGATAAAAAGACTAAATTAAAATAATTCATTTGTCATGAAGAAATTAAATTATAAT
The DNA here is from genome assembly GCF_000495115.2 of Populus euphratica. Lineage (NCBI taxonomy): Eukaryota > Viridiplantae > Streptophyta > Magnoliopsida > Malpighiales > Salicaceae > Populus > Populus euphratica. The sequence goes on from NW_011499862.1 coordinate 2,051,789, forward strand.
ATGATTAAAAACTAAAATGTATTTTCCATCACCACCTTTTCTTTTTCAAATATACTGTCGCTACACGACGTCGGGCGACGGCTCCACTCCGTTTTTTGTTTGTTTTGTTTTTAAAACAAAAGGAATTTAATTATGAAAAATGATTGGGGGAAATAAAGATTTTATTAGAGTCGCCATCTAGTAATTTGAGGGAACTAGAAATCCAAAATTAGACACTGGTCCCAGAGATTCGGGTACTGGGTTAGTTATGATTAAGGGAAGGTAGACACCACCCTTAAAACATCCTTTCAGAGAAAGGTTACCTTTACTTGTGTGTTTTTCTTATTTTGATTCAAATGCTATTATATTTTTGAGCATATTTGTAAAATTTTTAACATGGTTAACGTCGGTCCCTAAAAATAGGAGACGCGTTAAAAATGACATCAGTCCCTAAAATTAGGAGACTTTGTCTAAAATATCGACGTTTATCCCTAAAAAGGAGAGTTACGTCTAATTTACCAAATAAATAATAATGGACATAATCCATATTTGGTATTTAATTTTTTTGACATCGGTCCTTTTCT